>NC_134448.1:3165964-3255599 GCF_030867145.1 Opisthocomus hoazin | reverse complement strand
TGGGACGGAGGGATGCAGGGACAGACAGAGGGTATGGACGGACGCAGGGACAGACAGGAGGGACGGAGGGACGCAGGGACAGACAGGAGGGACAGACGGACGCAGGGACAGACAGGAGGGACGGAGGGAGGGTGAGCTGGGGGGGGCAGAGGGTGTGAACGGGGGGAGAGAGGAAGGAGGGAGGGATGGACAGAGGGACAGACAGTGAGGGACAGACGGACGGAGGGTGAGCTGGGGGGGCAGAGGGAAGGTGAACGGGGGGAGGGAGGAAGGGCAGGGATGGAGGTCGGGGCAGCGGGACAGACGGACGGACGGACGGACGGCCGCCTCACCGTCACCCAGCTGATCTGGGGCGCCCAGGTCGCGGAAGTAGAAGGTGGCGGTGGTGCCCACGGGCAGGCTCTGCAGCACGTCCTCGTCCTTCAGCGAGCGGCCCTCTGCAGGGTGACGGGGGGGGGTGACACCGCGGGGACCCCCTGGGGCCCCCCCCCCCGGCCAGCCCAGCCCCCCGCGGCGGTGGCACTCACTGGGGTCCAGGCGCAGGGACTGTCTGGCCGGGTACCACTGGGGATCTGCGGGAGGGAGGGGACGGCTGTCGGTGACACCGTGGGGACACGGCGATGGCACCTGCATATGGGGGGGGGGGGGGCCAGGGGTGTCACCATGGGTCCCTGGTGGACGGGGGGGGGGGGCCCAGGGTCCCACAATGGGTCCCCCAGGCACCTGCATGGGGGGGGGGGGGGGGGGGCCCAGGGTGTCACCATGGGTCCCTGGTGACGGGGGGGGGGGCCCAGGGTCCCACAATGGGTCCCCAGCTGTGACCGGGGGTCCGCACGATAGGTCCCTGGTGACAAGGGCGGTCCCCAGGACCTCGTGACGGGTCCCAGGTCACCGTGGGGATCCCAATGTCCCCACGAAGGGTCCCCAGCTGTGACAGGGGGGTCCCCACAGTCCCACGATGGGGTCCCTGGTGACAAGGGGGGTCGCCCAGGGTCCCATGACAGGTACCTGGTCACTTAGGGGACCCCAATGTCTCCATGAAACATCTCCAGCTGTGACAAACGGGGTTCCCATGGCCCCACAATGGGTCCCCAGCCACAACGAGGGTCCCCACCACCCCGTGATGGGACCCCAGCCACAGAAAGTGTCCCCACCACCCTGTGATGGGGGGTCCCTGCGGCCCCACGAGGGGACCCTGGCCACGAGGATCCCCACCACCCTGTGACGGGGGTCCCTACGGCCCCATGATGGGTCCCTGGCCACAACAAGGGTCCCCACCACCCCGTGACGGGGGTCCCCCAGCTATGGTGAGGGTCCCCAGCACCCTGTGACAGGGATCCCTTACAGCCCTGTGATGGGTCCCCAGCCATGACGAGGGCCCCACCACCCCGTGATGGGGGTCCCTATGGCCCTGTGATGGATCCCCAGTAACAACGAGGGGTCCCCACCACCCCGTGATGGGTCCCCAGCCATGAGGAAGTGTCCCCACCACCATGTGACAGGGTTCTTCATAGCCCCATGATGGGTCCCCGGGCCACGAGGGTCCCCACCACCCTGTGACGGGGGTCCCCAGCCATGACGAGGGTCCCCATGCACCTTGTGATGGGTCCCTGGCCATGACTGGGGTCCCCTCAGGCCAGTCATGGGTCTCCAGCCACAACGTGGGTCCCCAGCACCCCGTGACGGGGGGTCCCTACGGCCCCATGATGGGTCCCCGGCCACAACGAGGGTCCCCAAGGCCCCACGATGGGGGTCCCCATGGCCCTGTGGCAGGTCCCAAGCCACAAGAGGGTCCCCAGCACCCCACAGAGGCTCCCCAAAACCCCACGGAGACTCCCCAGCACCCCACAGAGGCTCCCCCAAAACCCCACGGAGACTCCCCAGCACCCCACGGAGGGGTCCCCAGCACCCCGCGGAGGGTCCCCAGCCCAGCGTCCCCCTCCCCATCGTACGTACGGCTCCTTGTGGAAGAGGCCTCTTGATCTCGGCGACGGTGGCGTTGGGCTCCACCTGCGAGCAACCGAGAGGCCGTCAGGATGCCCCTGCCTCAGTTTCCCCTCCCCCCAGCCCCCCCACCGCCCCCCGAGGGACAGGGGACAAGGGGGAGGGTGACACGTGTCCCCCCGCCCCAAGTACCTTTATCGAGGAAGCAGAGCTTCTCCCGCGTTCCGGGCGTCCAGGATCTCCACCTCGAAGAAGAGGACGGCTTTCTTCACCTTCTTGGCGGGGGGAGCCTGACGCCACAGCCCCAGGGTGGGGGGAGGGGGACGCCTGGGCCCCCCCTCGCGGGGCGAACCCGCTCCCTCCATGTCACCGGCACCCCGGGGTGGGGGGTGGGGGGGGGACACCCCGTGGGGACACCGCCGCGCCCAGCCGAAACCCGATCGCTCCCTGGGGAGCTGCTAAATATAAACCCCCCCCTCCCGCCCCCGCTGTCACCCCGGGGGTGGCTTTTGGCCGGGGTGGCCCAGGAGGTGGCCCTGGGGGTGGCCCCAGGGTCACGCGGCGCCCAGGGGACCGGCGGGGACAGAGGGGACAGGAGCACGGTGCGGGCGGGAGGTAAGGCTGGGACCCCCCCCACCCCGACACCCCCCAGGTCCCCAAGGCCCTCGGTGGCACCCGGGGGGGGGGGGACAGAGACCTGGCTGAAGAGTGGCTGTGTGGCTCGGGGTCACCCTGGGGTCACCCTGGGGGGGGGACATGGGGGCTACAGCACCCTGTGAGACCTTGACGGGGGGTAGGGGTCTGTCACCCCTGGGGACACTGTGCTGGTGACGGGGGGTCTGTCACCCCTGGAGACACTGCGACAGGGCCAGGGGTGTCACCCCTAGTGACACTGTGATGGTGACAGGGGAGATCTGTCACCCCTGGGGACACTGCGACAGGGCCAGGGTGTCACCCCTAGTGACACTGTGATGGTGACAGGGGAGATCTGTCACCCCTGGGGACACCGCGACGAGGGCAGGGTGTCACCCCTGGGGACACCGTGTGGGTGACAGAGGGGTTCTGTCACCCCTGGGGACACCGCGACGAGGGCACGGTGTCACCCATGGACACACCACGAGGGGAGTTGGGGTCTGTCACCCCTGGGGACACCGCGACAGGAGCAGGGGTGTCACATCTGGGGACACCATACAGGGCCAGGGGGGGGTCTGTCACCCCTGGGGGACACCGTGATGGTGATGGGGGGGGGGGGGCTGTCACCCCCAGGACACCTCGCCGAGGACAGCGTGAGGTCACCCTGCGTCACCCCAGCGGGGACATCGTTCGTCCCCGCACCAGGGGAGATGTCACCCCATGACACCCCCACGGGCGACCCCAGACCACGCGAGGGCGGGGATGCTGACGGGGCCGGGGGGGGGGGGGGGGGGGGGGGTAGAGGTTTATTTTGGCTCCCCCCCCGCAGCTGGGGCCGCGTCCCGCCCGCGGCGGCGGCCCCGTCACCGCCGAGCTATGACAAGCAGCTGCCCGCGGCCCCGGCCCCTCCCGCCGCCACCGCCGGGGGGGGGAGGGGGGTGGCACCGTGCCGGGGCTCCGCTCCTCCAGGGCGCGGCCGGGCAGGCCCAGGCCGGCAGAGCCGCGGGCGGGAATCGCCCCCGCAGCCACTCCCCGTCCCGGGGGGGCTGGTGGCGGGGCGGGGGTCCCGGGGTGGGGGTGGGGGGTGATAGGGACCCCCCCGCTGTCACCGTCCCTGAGGGGGACACCGGGCGGCGGGGTGCCGCCCGGCTCGCCTGCCGCGTGGGATGGGGCCGTGGGCGGCTGCCGCACCCGGCGCCGCCATCGGTGGCGTCACCGGCGCTGTCAGCCCCTCACAGCTGCTGCGGGGGAGCGGAGCCAGCGGGGCGAGGCGCCGGCCGGGACAGGCCCGGGCGAGGCCTGGCGGGACGGGCCCAGGCATGGCGGGGCGGGCCCGGGGGGGTGCGGCTGGGCCTCGCTGAACCTGCCCCAGCCTCACTGAGCTGCTCCGAGCCCCGTCGGTCCGGGCCATGCTGCACCGGCGGGACCGGGCCCCGGTGCGGGGACCGGGCCCTGGTGCGAAGACCAGGCCCGCACCCTCATAACCTCCACTGCGCATGCACTCCCAGCCCCACTGTCATCCCGCTGCGCATGCGCGGCTCCCGCAGCTGAGGGCGCCCTTAGGCGCATGCGCATATCAGCCCCCCCGGCGCCGCCGCACGCATGCGCAGTGCCGCGACCCGCGCGTCCGGCGCATGCGCGGCAGAGTGGCGGCGGCCTGCAGGGTGCAGAGAGGGGGGTCGGCGGGGCTGGGGGCTGTGAGGGGGAACCGGAACCGGAAGCGGAACGGGGGCCGCCTCACCTCGTAGTGCTTCATAGCCGCTGCTCCTCCGCCGCCGCCGCCGCTGCCGCCGGGCGCCCGCCACCCCCACGTGATCCCCAGCCTTTCACCTGGCGGGCGGGGGCCCCGCGCCGCCGCCAATCGCCGCCGCGCGGGTGGTGGCGAGCAGCCAATCGGAGCCCGGGGGTGGGGCCCAGCGGCCCCGCTCCCGTCCCCCGCCCTTCCCGCCCCTCTAGTTTCCGGGACAACGGAAATGCCTGACGGCGCCGTGGCCAATGGGTAGCGGGGGGCGGGGCGCGGAGTGACGGCGGCGGCAGCCAATGGGCGGAGAATAAGGGCGGGGCAGGGGTGGGCAGCAGGACATCTCCGCGTGGGCTTGGCGGGGAGGGGCGTGGCCTCGGCGGGGGGCGGGGCTTGGGGAGGAGGGCGGGGCCGGGGGACCGGCGGGAGACACGGGCATGGCGCGGGGGCGTGACGGGGCACAGGGGGATTCCCCAGCGGCCCCGAGTGTCCCCCCGTGTGTCCCCGTGTCCCCCCCATGTCCTCCAGCCCCGTGTCCCCCTGTCCCTTGTGTCCCCCTGTCCCCCAGGGGGTGGGTGTCCCCCACAGTGACGGTTCCCACGGGTGACAGGGTCAGGGTGTCCCTGTGGGTGATGGTGGCAGTGGGTGACATCACAGGGTGTCCCCACAGTGACGGTTCCCATGGGTGACAGGTCAGGGTGTCCCTGTGGGTGATGGTGGCAGTGGGTGACATCACAGGGTGTCCCCACGGTGACGGTTCCCATGGGTGACAGGTCAGGGGTGTCCCCACGGATGGCGGTGGCAGTGGGTGACAGGTCAGGGTGTCCCCGTGGGTGATGGTGGGCAGTGGGTGACATCACAGGGTGTCCCCATGGGTGACGGTTTTCCCGCCGCTCGTGACGCGACAGCCTGTCTCGCGCGCCGCCGGTTGCCATGGTGCCAGCCCCAGCCCCCGCCGCCCGTGCCCCGCCCCCCGCCCGCCGGTCCCGCCCAGGGGGCGGAGCCAACCACCGCGCGCTCCACCCCCCCCCGCCTCCTCCTCAACCCACCCCGCACCGCGCAGGCGCCGCCCAAGCCCCTCCTCCCACCCCCTCCCACCTCCCTCCCGCGCGGCGCGGGGATTGGCGGAGCGGCCGGGGGGGGCGGGGCGAAGCGGCGGGGGGGCGGGGCGAGGCGGCGGGCGGGCTCTGGAAGGTTCCGCCATCGCCTCAGTGGGTTGGCGGCGACCGGAGGAGGCGGAGGGGGGGGGGTGGAAAGCGGCGCGGCGGGGCCCGGGGGCCGGCGGCGGGATGGGGAAGGACTATTACCGCACGCTGGGGCTGGCCCGCGGCGCCTCGGCCGAGGGACGTGAAGCGGGCTTACCGGCGGCAGGCCCTGCGCTTCCACCCGGACAAGAACAAGGAGCCGGGGGCCGAGGAGCGCTTCAAGGAGGTGGCCGAGGCCTACGACGTCCTCAGCGACCCCAAGAAGAGGGAGATCTTCGACAAGTACGGGGAGGAGGGTGAGCGGCGGCGCCGGGCCCGGGGGGGGCGGTGGTCGGGGGGGGGGGGCGACACAGGAAGGAGGGGGTCCGAAGGGTTTGGGGGGGGCTGAAGGGGGGGGGGCTGGGGGGCAGGCAGCGGGGCCGGGGGGGGTGAGGGGGGGCAGGTGGGGGGTCTGGGGGTTATGGGGTGAAGGGGGGGTGAGAGGGGGGCAGGTGGGGGGGTCTGGGGGGCAATGAGGTGATGGGAGGGCTGGGGGGGGCAGGTGGGGGGTCTGGGGGTTATGGGGTGAAGGGGGGGGGTGAGAGGGGGGCAGGTGGGGGGTCTGGGGGTTATGGGGTGAAGGGGGGGTGAGTGGGGGCAGGTGGGGGGTCTGGGGGGGTGATGGGGTGAAGGGAGGGCTGGGGGTGCAGGTGGGGGATCTGGGGGGCGATGGGGTGAAGGGAGGGCTGGGGGGGGAAGGTGGGGGGTCTGGGGGTTATGGGGTGAAGGGGGGTGTGAGAGGGGGCAGGTGGGGGGTCTGGGGGGCAATGGGGGTGAAGGGAGGGCTGGGGGGGCAGGTGGGGGGTCTGGGGGTTATGGGGTGAAGGGGGGGTGAGAGGGGGCAGGTGGGGGGTCTGGGGGGTTATGGGGTGAAGGGAGGGTGAGTGGGGGCAGGTGGGGGGTCTGGGGGTGATGGGGTGAAGGGAGGGCTGGGGGGGCATGTGGGGGGTCTGGGGGGCAATGGGGTGAAGGGAGGGCTGGGGGGGCAGGTGGGGGGTCTGGGGGGCGATGAGGTGAAGGGGGGGTGAGAGGGGGCAGGTGGGGGGTCTGGGGGTTATGGGTGAAGGGAGGGCTGGGGGGGGCAGGTGGGGGGTCTGGGGGTTATGGGGTGAAGGGGGGGTGAGAGGGGGCAGGTGGGGGGTCTGGGGGTTATGGGGTGAAGGGGGGGCTGGGGGGGCAGGTGGGGGGGCTGGGGGGCGATGGGGTGAAGGGAGGGGGTGGGGGGTGGGCCTGGGGGCAGGCGTGGGGGTCTGGAGGATGATGGGGTCTTGGGGGGGCAGGTGGGGGGGTCTGAGGGGGCCTGCTGGGACCCACAGGCTGAGGGGCAGGGTGAAGGCAGGCCGGTGGGCAATGGGGTCTGGGGGGGATGGGGGGGGGTCGGGGTGAAGGCAGGTCTGGGAGGGGCCAGAAGGGAGAGTGAGGGTCTGGGGGGGGTCAGGGTGAAGGTGGGGCTGGGGGACAGGCGGTGGGAATGGGGGCTGGAGTCTTGGGGGGGCAGGAGGGATCTGGCAGGGTTGGGGCTGGGGGGGCTGGCGGGGGGTGCTGGGGGGCTGGCGGGGGGTGCTGGGGGGCTGGCGGGGGGTGCTGGGGGGCTGGCAGTGAGGCTGGGGGGCTGGCAGTTGAGGCTGGGGGGCTGGCGGGGGGTGCTGGGGGGCTGGCAGTGAGGCTGGGGGGCTGGCAGGGCTGGCAGTGAGGCTGGGGGGCTGGCAGGGCGCGGGCGGCAGGGCTGGAGCCCCGGGGGTGCCGGGAGCCACGCCGGGGCGTGCCGGGGGGGTGGCGATGGATCCGGCTGGGCCTGTTGGGGCCCGACCGGAGCCGTCAGTGGCGTCTTGTCTGCGCCGCGTCCTCCGGCGCCCGAGGAGAACCGGTTCCCGCTCCCGGCGCTGGGGCCGTGCCAGACCGCCTGCCCCACGCCCGCGCCTGCCCCACGCCCTGCCCGCGTCTCGCCCCACGCCCTGCCCTGGCCGGTGACGCGCCGGCGTGCTTCGGCGACGTGCCGCAGCCGCCGCCGGCACCCGAGGGGGCTGACGGGCACCTTCCTCTCCCCCCCTTCTCTAGGGCTGAAAGGGGGAGCCCCGACGTCCGGGCCGGGGGGGTCCAATGGCCCCACCTTCACCTACACCTTCCGGGGCGACCCCCACGCCATGTTCGCCGAGTTCTTCGACGGTCGCAACCCCTTCGACACCTTCTTCGTCCAACGCAACGGGGATGATGAGGACGGCGATGACGCCTTCACCACCTTCCACGTGGGAGGTTTCGGGAGCGTCGGCTTCCCCCGCGGTCGAGGGGGGCCGGACGGCGCCTGCCGCAAGCAAGACCCCCCGGTCCTCTATGACCTGAAGGTCTCTCTGGAGGAGATCTACACTGGTTGCACCAAGAAGATGAAGATCTCCCACAAGCGTCTCAACCCCGACGGGAAGACGGTGCGGAACGAGGACAAGATCCTCACCATCGAGGTGAAGCGGGGTTGGAAGGAGGGCACCAAGATCACCTTCCCCAAGGAGGGCGACCAGACGCCCAACAACATCCCCGCCGACGTCGTCTTCGTCCTGAAAGACAAACCCCACGGCGTCTTCCGCCGGGAGGGCTCGGACATTGTCTACCCGGCAAAGATCAGCCTCCGCGAGGTGGGTGGGTGGGTGGGGGGTCAGAGTGGCTGGGTTGGTCGTGGTGGGGGATGTTGAGGTGGGGTTGGCTGTGGTGGTGGTGGTGGAGACGTTGAGGAGGTGGGGTTGGCCGTGGTGGTCTTGGTGGGGACATTGAGGAGGTGGGGTTGGCCGTGGTGGTCTCGGTGGGGACGTTGAGGAGGCGGGGTTGGCCGTGGGTGGTGGTGGTCTTGGTGGCGGTGGGGCCATGTCAGGGATGGGTCAGTCTTGGGGACACAGCGGGCAAGGGTTGGTCTGCGTGGCGGTGGGGGTCTCGGAGTTGGCTTATCTGAGTGGTGGTGGGGATGCCATGGGTGGTCTTGGTAGTGGGAAGCGATGAGTGGTTGCCTGGTGGATCTTAGAGGTGGTGACATGACACATGGTTGTCTGGGTGGTGGGCTGCAGGGAGCAGTCGGTGAGGACATGATAGGTGGTGGGGACGTGGTGGGTGGTTGTCCAGGCAGTTGGTCTTGGCGGTGGCAGGGGAGTCAAGGGTGGGTTGATCTTGGTGGTGGTGGTGGGGAAGTGATGGATGAGGCTTCATGCGGGTGGTGGGGCCGCGGTGGGTTGTTCTCTGGGTGGCAGGGACACAGGGGGTGGGTGTTT
This sequence comes from Opisthocomus hoazin, assembly GCF_030867145.1. Classification (NCBI taxonomy): domain Eukaryota; kingdom Metazoa; phylum Chordata; class Aves; order Opisthocomiformes; family Opisthocomidae; genus Opisthocomus; species Opisthocomus hoazin. Next base: position 3,246,786 of record NC_134448.1, on the reverse strand, counting down.
TGGGTGGTGAGGACATGGTGGGTGGTGGATCTTGAGGTGGGGACGGGGTGGGTTGTTCTCTGGGCAGTTGGCAGTGGTGTTGGGGCCATGATGCATGGTGGGTCTCAGTGTTAGGGATGAAGGGAGGTTGTCAAGGTTATTGGCCTTGGTTGCACGGATGTGATGGGTGGTGGGACATGGTGAGTGGTTGGTCTGGGTGGAGGGGACGTAACAAGGGGTTTCTGGATGGGGGAGGTGTAGGAGGTGATGAGTCTGGGTGGTGGGGACCAAGGATGGTTGTCTGTGTAGTTGGGGAATGGTAGGGATATGGTGGGGGTGTGATGGGTAGCGCACTTTGGTAGTGGAGATATGATGGGTGGTTGGGTGGGTGGTGTTGGTGAGGATGTGACAGGGCGGTTGGTCTTGGCAGTGGTGGAGATGCAGGGGGAGCTGGTCTTGGGCTATGGGGACGTGACAGATGATGGACCTTGGTAATGGAGATGTGATGAGTGGTTGGGCGGTTGGTCTTGGCAGTGGAGATGTGATGGGCAGGTGGTCTTGGTGGTGGTGAGGACGCAGTGGAGTGGTTGATCTGGATGGTGGGGATGTGACGCGTGGTGGTGACATGATGGGCAGCTTGTCTTGATGAGCGTGGGGTTGTGATGGGTGGTGGACCTTGGTGGTGGGGGGTGGATGGGTGGTTGGGCGGTTGGTCTTGGTGATGATGAGAACAGAGTGGAGTGGTTGGGTCTGGGTGGTGGGGACGTGACAAGGGGTTGTCGAGGTGGTGGGGATGCAGGGGGTGGTGGGTCTGGGTAGTTGGGGGATGGTAGGGACGTGATGGGCATGTGATGGGTGGTGGACCTAGATAGTGGAGATGTGGTGGGTGCTTGGTGGTGGTGGAGATGTGACACGATGGTTGGTCTTGACAATGATGGGGATGCAGGGGGTGGTTGGTCTTGGGGAGGACACGATGGATGGTGGACCTTGGTAGTGGGGACGTGATGGGTGATTGGTCTGAGTAGTGGGGACATGATGGCTTGTGGGCCTTGGTGGTGGGGACGTGATGAGTGGTTGGGCAGCTGGTCTTGGGGAGGACATGATGGCTGGTGGACCCTGGTAGTGGGGACGTGATGAGCGGTTGGGTTGAGTGGTGGGTCTTAGTGGTGGGGACATGATGGATGGTTGGCTGGTGGGGATGTGATTGTTAATGGGTCTGGGTTGTGGGTTTGGGTGGTGGAGACATGATGGATGGCTGGCTGGCCCTAGTGCTGAGGACATGATAGGGGGTGGATCTTGGTAGTGGAACGTGATGGGTGGTTGGGCATTTGGTGTTGGTGGTTGGTCTTGGTGGTGGAGATGTGACGGGCAGGTGGTCTTGGTGGTGGTGAGAACACAATGGAGTGGGTGATTTGGTTGGTAGAGAGACACGGGGTGGTTGGTCTTGGGGAGGACACGATGGGTTGTGATGAGCGGTGTTGCTGGGTGGGGGGGTCTGCATGGAGGGGACATGATGGATGGTGGACCTTGGTAGCGGGGGTGTTATGGATGGTTGGGTTGTTGGTCTTGGCGATGATGAGGACACAATGGGGACATGATGGGTGGTGGATCTTGGTGGTGGGGACGTGATGGGTGGTTGGTTGGTGGGTCTGGGTGGTTGGGTGGTGGCTCTGGTAGCCCCCGTGGTGACAGGCAGCCCCCATGTTCTCCTCACCCAGGCCCTCTGCGGCTGCACGGTCAACGCCCCGACGCTGGACGGCCGCACCATCCCCATGGTCTTCAAGGATGTCCTGAAGCCGGGGGTGAAACGCCGCATCCCAGGGGAGGGGCTGCCTTACCCCCGCACCCCCGACCAGCGCGGGGACCTCATCATCGAGTTCGAGGTCAAGTTCCCCGACAGGATCCCACCCTCCTCCAAGACCCTCCTGGAGCAGATCCTGCCCGTCTAGCCCCCCCGAACCCGGTCGGGGTGGGCTTTGGACCTCTTGGGGACCACCCCGGGATGGGGGGTGGCTCCTGCCCACGGGTGCTCTGCTGCCTGTGCCGGGCTCTGGGCCGGGAGCTGCTCCTCAAACATCTCCAGGCTTCGAGGGTTCCTTGGGGTCCTCACCTTGCCTCGTCTTGGGGGGAGTCCCTGGGGTCCTCACCCTGCCTTGTTTGGGGTGTTCTTGGTGTCCCCACCCTGATCCTGGAGGTCTGGGGATGGTGAGGTGACCTTGACCTCCTGTCTTAAGGCTTTGGAGGTCTTGAGATGTCTTCAGGTTCCACCATCTTGGGGATCTGGAGGTCCCGGGTTCTCCTCATCCTCCTCCCACCCAGTCTTGGGGTGTCCTTGGTGTCCCCCCCACCCCGATCCTGGAGGTCTGGGGAGGGCAAGGTGACCTTGACCTCCTGCCTTAAGGCTGTGAAGGTCTTGAGGTGTCCTCGTCCCCCACCATCTTGGGGGATCTGAGGGGGGTCCCGGGGTCTCCTCATCCCCCTCCCACCCCATCTTGGGGTGTCCTTGGTGTCCCCCCACCCCGATCCTGGAGGTCTGGGGATGGCGAGGTGACCTTGACCTCCTGCCTTAAGGCTGTGAAGGTCTTGAGATGTCTTCAGGTCCCACCATCTTGGGGATCTGGGGTCCAAGGGTCTCCTCATCCCCCTCCCACCCCATCTTGGGGGTCTGTGGGTGGTGGGGTAATCTTGACCTCCTGCCTTAAGGTGTTGGAGGTCTTGAGGTGTCCTCGTCCCCCACCATCTTGGGGATCTGGGGGGCGGTCCCAGGGTCTCCTCATTCCCTTCCCAACCCATCTTGGGGTCTCCTTGGTGTCCCCCCCATCCCATCTTGGGGGTCTGGGGGTGGTGGGATGACCTTGACCTCCTCTCTTAAAGCTTTGGGGGTCTGGGGGTCCCAGGGTCTCCTCGTCCCCATCTTGGGGTTCCTCACTCCCATCTCAGGGCTCCTGGTGTTCTCCTGTCCCCCCCCCATTTGGGGGTATTGGGGTGTCCTCATTCCCCACCCCCATCTTGGGGTTCCTCAGCCCCATCTCGGGGCTCTTGGTGGCCCTGGGGTGACCTTGTGCCCCCCACCTCCCCCCATTTGGAGGTCTCGGGGTGGTCTCATCCCCCGCCATCTCCAAGCTGTGGGGGTCCTGGGGTCTGTGTCCCCCTCCCCAGCCCCCCAGGCCAGGGGCGAGCCCCCTGAGGAGGGTGGGGTGTGGGGGGGTGGGGTTTGGGGGGCCGCAGGCGGCTCAGGGTGGGGGTGGGGGGCAGGGCGGGGCCCTCTGACCCTTTGGGGTGAAACTGCCTGGAAAAGAGAGCGCGGCTTCGATAAAGCGCTGCAACCTGCCCCGCCTCCGCTGCTTGGGGGGCGCCGGGGGACCCCCGGGGGGGTGGGGACCCCCAACATGGGGTTTGGGTCTGTCTGGGACCCCCAGAATGGGGTTGGGGACCCCAAAAATGGGGTCTGGGCCCATGTGTGCCCACCAAGTGGGGTCTGGGACCCCCAGAATGGGGTATGAGGCCCCCAGAATGGGGTCTGGGCCTGTCTGTGCCCCCTAAAATGGGGTCTGGGACCCCCAGAGTGGGGTTGGGGATCCCTAGAATGGGGTCTGGGCCCATGTGTGCCCCCCCAAATTGAGTCTGGGCCTGTCTGTGCCCCCCAAGTGGTATCAGGGACCCCCAGAATGGGTCTGGGCCTGTCTGTGCCCCCCCAAGTGGGGTCTGTGCCCCCGAAAATGGGGTTGGGGATCCCCCGAATGGGGTCTGGGCCCCGCTGTGCCCCCCAGGTGATATTGGGGATCCCCAAAATGGGGTCTGGGCCTGTCTGTGCCCCCCAAGTAGGGTTGGGGACCCCAAAAATGGTGTCTGGGCCCCTCTGAGCCCCCTCCGGGGGTGTCTGGGACCCCCCAAAATGGGGTCTGTGTCCTTGTGCCCCCGGTGGCAGCTGGGCCCCCCCAGGTGGGGCCTTGGCCGGAGCGCCCCCCCCAAACGTGGTCAGCTCCCTTCGCCCCCGCCCCCGGACTCGCACTCTTCGCCTCTGATTGGCCGCGGGAAGCCCCACCGGCGGGCGCGGCGCCGGGCGCGCCCATCGCCCCGGGGAGAGGGGGGAGAGGCGGCCGAGCCCTTTCCTGCTCCCTCCCCCCCCGCGCGTCCCATTGGCCGGCGGCGCGGAGCGGCCGATGATTGGTCCGGACGGGGATTGGCCCCGCCTTCCCGGAAGTGTCGCTCCGGTAGCAGCGCCCGGCTCGGAAGCGGGAGGGTCCGGTCGGTGAGCGGGGGTCCCGGGGGGGTCCCGAGGGGGTCCCGAGGGCCGGGGGGGGGAGGGTGGTGTCCCGGTCCCGGGGGGGTGTCCCGGTCCCTGGGGGTAGGGCTGTTTGCGGGGAGGGAGGGCTCGGAACCGGGCGTCCACCAGGCCCAGCCCCCCCCCCCCCCCCCCCCCCCCCCCATTGCCCCTCACCCCCCCGTGCCTCAGTTCCCCCCCAGCACCCCTCAGTCCCCAACCCCCCCAGTACCCCTCGATTCCCCCCCCGTACCCCTCGATTCCCCCCTTCCCCCCGCACCCCTCAGTCCCCCCCAGCCCCCCGCCTCAGTTTCCCCCTCTCGTTTCAGCCCCCCCGCCAAGCACCGCAGGACCCTCCCTCTCGGGGCGGGGGGCCCCCACCCCCCCGATGCCGCTGGGCCTGGGCCGCCGCAAGAAGCCCCCGCTGCTGGTGGAGAACGAGGAGGCGGCGGGGGTCGCGGGGGGGCGGCCGCCAGCGAAGGCCCCGAGGGGGGTGCGGGGGGGGGAGCGGGGGCCCCCTCCCCCCCGGGGCTGCCCCCGCCGCCCCCCGCCCTGCGCCCGCGCCTGGTGTTCCACACGCAGCTGGCGCACGGCAGCCCCACGGGCCGCGTCGAGGGCTTCAGCAACGTCCGCGAGCTCTACGGGAAGATCGGCGAGGCCTTCGGCATCCCCCCCGGCGAGGTGGGGGCAGCCGGGGGGGGTTCGGGGGCACCCAGGGGTGCTACAGGGCTGAAAAATGCGCACCTGGAGGGGTCTGGGGGCACCCAGGGGTGTTGAGGGCTGAGAGTTGGTACCTTTGGCATCCCCCCGGGTGAGGTGGGGGCACCCAGGGGGGCTGGGGGGGCCACCCGGGGGGGTTTGGGGGCACCCAGGATGCTGGGGAGGGCACCCAGAGGTGTTTTGGGGCACCAATGGGTGCTGGGGGCTGAGTGTTGGTACTTTTGACATCCCCCCCAGGCGAGGTGGGGGGCACCCAGGGGAGCTGGGGGGGGGGCACCCGGCGGGGTTTAGGGGCACCCAGGGGTGCTGGGGGGTGAGGAAGGGGCACCTGGAGGGGTTTGGGAGCACCCATGGGTGCTGGCAGGGCAGGGGGTGGCATCCAGAGGGGGTGGGGGGCACCTTTGGGGCTGGATGGCAGGAAGGGGTTGGGGGGGGTATTGGGGACCCCTGGAGGGGAGGGGATCCCCAGGCTGGGGCAGAGCCGGGGGGGGGCAGTGGGAATTGGGGCGAGGGGCCCCTCGTGACCCCAGTGGTGGGGGATCCCTCATGTCCCCTGGGGAGTCTCCTGGGTGTCCCCAGTGGGGGGGTCCCCCCATGTCCCCAGGCAGAGGGGTCCCTCATGTCCCCTAGGAGGGTCCTGGCTGTCCCCCGGGGGGGTCCCCTGTGCCCCTGAGAAGCTCCCACGTGCCGGGGGGGTCCCCCTTGTCCCCAACCTCTCCAGCATCTCCCAGCTCCCTCCCACTCCCCGCGTGTCCCCGAGGCACGGGGGTGTCCCCAATATCCCCCCCCTCACACCTTCCCCCTACCCCCCCCAGGTGATGTTCTGCACCCTCAACACGCACAAGGTGGACATGGAGAAGCTGCTGGGGGGCCAGATCGGCCTGGAGGACTTCATCTTCGCCCACACCAAGAGCCAGCGCAAGGAGATCGAGGTCTTCAAGTCGGAGGAGGCCTTGGGGCTCACCATCACCGACAACGGCGCCGGCTACGCCTTCATCAAGGTGACACCGCTGCAGGGGGACCTGAGACCCCCTGGGGCGGGGGGACACACACGGGGACGTCGTGGGTGGTGGCCAAGTCAAGGTGGGGATGGAGGACACCAAGGGTCATCTTTGAGCGTTGATGGGGGATGTGGGGTCATCTGGGTGGTCGTGAGCCCCCTGGGGTGGGGAGGGACATGGGGACATCATGGATGTTGGCCAAGTCAATGTGAGGATGGAGCGCACCAAAGGTCCTCCTTGAGCATTGATGGGGCACATGGGGTGTCCTGGATGGTCTTTGAGTAGTTGTGGGGCTGGGGTGGACACGGGGATGTGCCGGGTGGTGGCCAGGTCAACATGGAGGTGGAGGACACCAAGGGCCATCTTTGACTGTTGTTGGGGGATGTGGGGTCATCTGGGTGGTCCTTGAGCACCCCTGGGGTGGGGAGGGGCATGGGGACGTCATGGGTGGTGGCTGAGTCAACGTGAGGATGGAGGACAGCAAGGGTCATCTTTGAGTGTTGGTGGGAGATGTGGGGTCTCCTGAGTGGTCTTTGAGTTGTTGTGGGGCTGGTGGGGACACCAGAGATGGTGCCCAGTGTTGCTTTCCAAGGCGTGGCGACCTGGTTCAGGAACAGCACGGCGACCTACCCCCTGGCCGCTTGGGCCATCAGCTCGCAGACACCAATGTGGTGGACGGCAAATGGCGTTTATTGATAAATAACACAGCATTATATAGCTTAGGTTTACAGCGTCACTTCTGTCTGCTTACGTCATGGGCTAGACGCTACTGGCTATCAGGTGAGGAGCGGGGGCCTACCTTTCCGTACAGCGCGACATCTTCCGACCACCAAGCCCTAACTATCCACATTTCCCCCCTCCTTATGCTTAACTAAATAGGTTAATATAAAATATAAAAGTTTTAATACTTAACCTTAAGACTTAAACTTAATATCTGGCCAGACTTAACCTTAATTAACCTTAACTACAATTTAAAAAATGTAAATATTAAAATCTTACGATTACAAAGATAAGGTACCTTAAACAAATGCATTTGTAAATTAGCTAAAATATAATCTTAAAGTATAATCTTAAAATCTTAAAAATTCTATCGGTATTCTTATTCTTATTCTATATTGTATAGTAGTCTTAAAAAGTATATGCTATAAACTTGAATAAAAACATAAGGCACAGTAAACGGGTAGAAGTTGAGGTAACTTTTAGGGACAATTGAGGATAACACTGGGTAGGTACGTTTTTAAAGCAGTTGATGGTGTTCTACGAACATAATATTAACTTTCTCTAGCCGACTCTTGATGAACGACACGATCTTGTTCAGTATACAGGGTCCAAAAATTAGTGTTATTACGATCATTGCAATCGGCCCTATCAAGGTGGATATCAGGGTGGTTAACCATGGCGACTGGTTAAACCACGATTCGAACCACCCTTGTTGAGCTTCTTTGTCTCTTTTTCTTTTTTCTAGACCTTCTCTAAGTTTGGCCATGGTATCTCTGACTACTCCGGTGTGATCAGCATAAAAACAGCACTCTTCCCCTAATGCAGCACAGAGCCCTCCCTGCCGTAGGAAAAGAATATCCATTCCCCTTCTATTTTGTAACACAACTTCTGATAGTGAGGAACTTCCAGGCTTGGACAGAACGTTTGCTGACTTGTCATCTTCTTTTGTCGCCAGGGTGTACAGGTTACGGGGGTGTCCGATGATCCGGTCCTGTGAACAAAAACTCACAGTTTTCATTAGTTTTATTCTGGCTAGTATGGTGCGAACAGCTGCCTGGATCGGGGTTAGATGCTCTTCCTTCGCGACATGCTTAATCATGTCTGCGATACTCGACCCCGCTGGTAGTGATCGCAGGATTTCTTTGGTTGTCGAATTACACTGCTGACGTAAACATTCTGCTACGACCGGGCCTTTTGCCTCCGCAGGCAAGGCTGAAGAATCGACCGCTGCTTGGAGACGATCCACAAATGTTGTGAAACTCTCACTTTCACTTTGCTTTATTGTGGACCATGGCGATGGTTTGGCAATGACTCTAGAGGCTGTGCAAATAGCTTCTCTGGCCGCATGAGTGGTTGCCATAACTTCATGGGCCCGCAGGCCCTGGGCTTGTGCCTGGGGGGTAATCATTGTGGGATCTGTGCCCATTAACCGCTGCAGGCTGGAGCCATGCAGTGGATGGTCTGCCCCAGTTACTTGGGCTAGTTGCTTCGTACAGTTGTCCTCCCATTCTTGTTTAAAAACGATCATCCCTGCCCCGTCAAAGATCAATCTACAAGTTTGTTTTATATCGAACGGGAGCATATCGCCTCCCCCGAATATACCATCTATGAGGGTGGAGACCATGGCAGAATTAAGCCCTTTATCCGCGATTGCCTTAACAATCGCTTGTATATCCTTAGGGTTTATCTGTGTGTGGACCCTCTGTCCCCCATCCGTCACCTGGACCAGGAACGCTAGCGCGGCCGATGGGGCCCAGTCGGCGCACGCAATCTTTATTTTCCTCCAGTCCGTGAGAGGGATTTCTCCCCCTCGCGGTTTCTCTTTAATTTGGATGGGGATATTTTGGCTCTTGACTTTGTCTATCTCTGTTTCCTCTTTTTCTAAGTTTGAATCAATGGCGAGCCACTCATCCCCACTAGTGTTCGATTCGGACGTTGGTGTAGGCCAGACTTCCTCAGACTCTGTTTCTTTTGTGGCGCCCCTAGCTTCCTCGGCTAACCCACCCCACAAGGATTTAGCCTGTTTCTGTCCCTCTGTAAGCAGATCGGGGTTCGGGAATTGAGGGGACGTGTTGCCGTCTTGCTGATCTTTAGGCTCAGCAGAGCCGTCACCGTCTGGGGGGTGCAAAGTCTGTGTGGCTGCCCCGATTCCCAATTTTGGGGTGGCCAATAAACAGTTCTTTGCCGCCCTCCATGTCTCCTGTTCTTGTATGGCCTTCTGCAGGGCCTGCACGACTTTCCCCCATGACTTAAGGTTTTTCCCACAACCCGAGGACATTGTTTCCTTGGCTAACACTTTAGTACACTTATCCCATACTTCAGGGTGGAGAATATCCACCGGCTGGTCAGTGACCCCAATTTGCAAAAGCCTCGCAACTGCGAGAGTAAAATCTTTGGGCTTACAATCAATACCCCAATGCTTATGTAATTGCGATACGACCTTCACAAGGGCTTCCATCCTCCTTGTTGGTCCGGGAGCGTCCTCCCCGCCGGGCTGGTCCTGCCGCTCCGGCCGCTGTTCACCCGATTCCAGGCGAGTCTTTCCCGGGTTTCGGCACCACTTGTTGCCTTCAGAGGCGTGGCAACCTGGTTCAGGAATGGCACGGTGACCAACCCCAGGCTGCTCGGGCCATCAGCTCGCAGACACCAATGTGGTGGACGGCAAATGGCGTTTATTGATAAATAACACAGCATTATATAGCTTAGGTTTACAGCGTCACTTCCGTCTGCTTACGTCATGGGCTAAACGCTATTGGCTATCAGGAGAGGAGGGGGGGGGCTACCTTTCCGTACAGCGCGACATCTTCCGACCGCCAAGCCCTAACTATCCACATTTTACAGAAGAGAAGAGATAATAAAGTAAAAGAGGAGATGCTAGTTAAAGGAAATTGAAAGCCACAGTAGGTATCACCAAGGCGACCACCCCAGAAACACGATATGAGGGTACAAAACAAGCAAAACCAGGCCCAGTTAAGAAGGGGTAAGCCAAGGTGGACTGTTTGTATGGCAGGACATCAGGATGATCAAAGGGAAGAACTTGGGAGGGCCAAAAAAGGGAAGAAGAAAATGCAAGGTGAAGCCAAGGATCTGGTCATGGCTGTTTGGGGGTATCTGCCAAGCAGCTCTTCACCGGAGAAAGATTGACTGGAGTGGCACACAAAGCTGAGGCTCATCTGACCATACTTAGGTCGGACTTATTTCCATAGTCACAGGGAACCCGAGTGCTTTTCCTACCATCATCAAGGGAAGAGCCCTGTAGTAGATGGAAACACAGAATCCTTCAGACCAGGAGTGTCCTCAGCAGGTCTCTGGCCCAATCTTCTGCTCACAGCAGGGTCAGCTGTCAGGACACACCAGCTCGCACAGAACTTTATTCATTTTGGGCCTGAAAACCTGCAAAGATGGAGATGGCACCATCTCTCTGGCAAGCCTTCCCCTTGCCCGTTGGCCCTCGTCCTCCATTCATGCACCACAGTGAAGAGCCTGGCTCTTCTGGTTACCTCCTGGAAGGGCTGTTCTCTGGTCTCTCCAAAGACTTCTTTTCTTCTGACTGAACAAATCCAGCCTCCCATAGTGACAAACCTGACTGTACAAATGCGTGCCTGAGATGTTTAAGGCTCTTCCAATCCTGCTGGCTTCTCATGCATCTGCAAAGGACTTCAGGGTTGGGACAATATCATCACCCTCCTGCCATGGCTTTCTCATGTGTCGCTCTTGCTTATCATCATGATGCCATGCACAGGGGTTGCAGGCTGTGAGGAGGGCCCAGTCTGAACAAGCAGCCATTCACAATTCAACTTTGAGCTCTAAATGCTTCAGGCCCAAGAAGCAACCTCGCACCATGAGCAGAGGCTGGTGCTGGGGGTGCCATGCTTGGTGCTAACCCAGACGCAGATGAGGAATTCGTGACTCCAACAATCACAGTAGCTATCAGCAGTAGCTGGAGAAACACCAAAACACTCAGGTTGGCAGGGACCACCTGAAGTTTCTAGAGCAACCTTCCACTCACATCAGGATGAGCACTGAATTTCCACCAAGTTCCTCAGGGCTTTGCCCAATGGTGTCCTGAAAATCTTTTGAAATGGGGACTTTGTCTGAGATCATCAGGGGAACCTTCGGTACCCTCCGAGGAAGCTGAGGGTGCCAGACAAGGAGAGCCACGGGATTCCTTGACTCCCAACAAGCTGGTAGCAACCTCTGGAAGCTTCTAAAAAGATCCTCCTGCTGTCCTTGATCGCAGGTGCATTGCTGAGAGGCTGCCGAAGCTATTCTATTCTAGCCCTTGGACTCTTACTCCCTGCTGCTCTTCCAAGTAGGCACCAATGACACAGCCAGACTTGGAACTACAGATTGGTCAGCCTCACCTTTGTCCCTGGGAACATGATGGACCAGCTCATCCTGGAAAGTGTTTCCAGGCGCACAAACAACAAGAAGATCATCAGGCATAGTCAGCATGAATTCACCAAGGGGAAGTCATGCTTGACTGACCCGATCACCTTCCGTTACGAAATGCCTGGCCTGGTAGATGAGGGAAGAGCAGTGGATATTGTCTATGTGGCCTTCCAAAACGCTTTGACTCTGCCATAAGCTCCTCACAGAGAAGCTGTTGGACTCCAGGCTGGATGAGCAGACAGTGAGGTGGATTAAAAAGTTGCTGAACGGCTGGGCCCAGAGCGTGGTGATCAGTGTCACAAAGTCTAGTTGGAAGCCAGTAACTAGCAGTGTACCCAAGGGTCATTACTGGTTCCAGTCCTGTTCAAAATCTTCACCAATGATCTGGATGATGAGGTAGAGTGTACCCTCAGCAAGTTTTCTGATGACACCAAACTGGGAGGATTGACTGATGCACTGGAGGGTTGTGCTGCCATCCAGAAGGACCTCAACAGGCTGGAAAAATGGGTTGACAAGAATCTCATGAAGTTCAACAAAGAGAGGTGCCAAGGTGCCAAGTCCTGCCGCTGGGGAGGAACAACCCCATGCACCAATATATGCAGGGGGTCTCCCAGCTGGAAAGTGATGTTGCAGCAAAGGCCCTGGGGGTCTTGGCAGACACCAAGTTGAACATGAGCCAGCAATGTGCCTTTGCAGAAAAGACAGTGAACATTATCCTGGGCTGTACTAGACAAATATTGCCAGCAGGTCGAAGGAGGAGATCCTTCCCCTTTATTCAGCACTGGTGAGGCCACGCCTGGAGTGCTGGGTCCAGTTCTGTGCCCCTCCATATAGAAGAGACATGGACATACTGGAGACAACGCAACAAAGGACCACAAAGATGATGACGGGACTGGAGCATCTCTCTGATGAGCACTACAACAGGTTGCCTAGGGAGGTTGTAAAGTGTTGCAACGGATACACAATTGAAGAACAATTAAAACTAGGGATAGAAAATGCTCAAGATGGTCAAGGAATGATTCGTAGGATGTTAAGCACTGGCGTAGAAGCTGCCTGTTGGGATAGGAAGGATAATAATAGAGAGAGACAAGATCTGAGAGAGGAAACAGAAGGCAGGAAGGCAGCTGAGCTATTACTGTCCTTGCATATCACGCAGCTACAGAAGCAGTTACAGGAAGAAAAACAAAAGTTGGAAGGAAAGACAAATAATGCTTATAGGAGCCCTGCATCCCCCTAACTCCGTGCAAATTAGGAAACTAATGGTGTCCTTTGAGGATGGGGATGGTGATCTTTGGGGTGATCCTGATGGTAATGATGAGGAAAATGATGACCCTGTTCCCCTCAGATTCCCCTGAATGTGGGACCCATCATCAAAGCAGAGTACTCTGAAGGGGTGGTGCTCTGCAAAGATACAACACGAACCACTCCCTGGCATGCACTGCAGCTGGCAAACTTACAAGAGAAATATGGCAGAAAGCCAGGCGAAACCGAAACTGAGTATTTGTGGCTCGCCTGCCTGAGCAGCGGCGACTGAACAGAGTGGAGACAAAGCAAACAGTTATTGGGGTCTGGGAGTTTTCCAAAACCTAGGACCTGACTCGGTGAATGAAGCCCAATAACCATTTTCTTTGTCTCCACTCAATTCTACTGCCAATGGAGTAGCCTACCAGGCTGGGTGAACAGATGCCTTGGAACGAGGTGAGCCTTCCATCATTCCCTTCTGTTCCCTGCGCGAGCTTTCCACTGCTGCCACGAAAGCTGTCTGCATACAAGCACGCATGCATGGGGAGAATCCTGTGATACCCCAATATCCACCATGGTAGATTATGCAATATTAAAGCCACTAAACGAAGGAGGCACTTACATTCTGATTCCAGTCAGTCCTCACCAAAAACTGGTGAAATTTCTAACAGATACGGGAGCACAAATTTCTACGCTAACACAGTGTGATGCCGAGAAGCTGGGTGTGCACCCAGACAGTGAAGAGTTAAACCCACCGGGGTAGATGGATCGTGTGTTATTTGCTAAACCACCAAAACTAATTTATGTCTTATGGGTGAGGAGCTCATATCGTCTACTCACTTTGCAGTTGAAAAGCACCATTGAAATACTTCGAGTTTCGATGTTTTGACTGGGTGAAAGCGTTGCCTGCCAGACAGCGGCGTGTGGTCCGCCGGTTCAAGTACCAGCCCCAACCCTGGTAGAAACTGGGAGGTTACAGCACGTGCACTGAAATTACCGATTCAGTGCAGTATCCAATTCCTGCTGTAGCACAAAAGGGAATTTCAGACGTAAAAACAGACTTAGAAAACCAGCACACTACTTCCCCGCTCCCTGTACAATTCACCCTTCTGGCCAGTCAGAAAGCCAGGTGGGAGATGGCGCCTGACAATGGATTATCAGCATAATAATATTTTTCTCATATATTGTTATGCCAACACAGCTCCGCTAATGGCTGCAGTACCCGATATTGCAACTTCAGCAGCCACGCTACAAGCAGCCGCACACCCATGGACGGCAGTGCGAGATGGCAGAGAGATGGTCTTTATGGTCCCCTTGCAGGAGGAGAATAAGGAGAAATTTGCTTTTCCTTGGGAAAGTATACAATAGACAGACTCCCACAGGGGTATAAACATTCACCCACGTTCACTCGTGCGGCGCTTGCTGAGCTTTTACAGACAGTCCCACTTCCCCAGGATGCAAAACTGTACCAATATAGAGATGATGTTCTGATCGGAGGAACTTCCCCTGAAAGACTGATGGGAGCTGCAGCAGCAGAGGGGCAAGCACTACATAAAGCAGAAGTTCCACCTGAAAAATGCCAGAGACCAAGTAAAGCAGTCAAATTTTTAGGTACTTCATGGATCGCGGGTAGCGCAGCAATTACCCCGGACACCACATGAATAATGGAACAATCACAGATGCCGCAGTCTAGGGAAGATTTACACCAGTTATGGGTATGTTAGGTGCTGGAGGAACCACGTACCTGGATTTTAAATAATTGCTCACCCACTGTACTCACTCTCACGAAACAGAAAACCATGGAAATGGAAGCCAGAACGCAAAGTGGCAGTCAAAACCCTAACACAGGAATTAAAACCAGACCAGTCGCGACCCTATCACAGCAGAGTGGGGTTTCGCGGAACATGGTGCTTGCTGCAATCTGTACCAGACTGGACTGAGCAGGTCAAAAAGGTCTGAATTGTTTAGCTCAACATGTTTCTCAGTTACGGGCGCAATCTACCACAGCTGCAATTACAAGGGAAGGTGGTGAAGGCACCTTACCCACAGAGATCGAGAAGTCATTTGGGATAATGCGACTCAATTCAAAAAGGATTTGCAGTCTTGGGGGTATCTGGTTGATTTCAGCTATGACCCCACCGACAGTAAAGCCACAGCTTTTGTTTGAACGATGCACAATGCTGCAGTATAGACCAGACACCAGAACATTGTGTCGGGCTTAAATCACCATGAGACTGTACCCAACACTCAAGAGAGGATAGGCCCAACAAATGGCCACCTGTTGGTGTCGACGCATGCATTGTATGGGAACAGCAAGGATTTATTGGTGAAAGTAACACCGTTAAGGGCCAAGACGTTGGTCTTGACCCTGAACAAAATGCTTGTCATTCAGATACACTCCCCGACGCAGCCCCTGGGACTGTACTGGTATACGCTGGAAACGGATGTGTTTGTGATTCTGTGTTTATAGACAACACCGCTGTAGGTATACACCATCACTCAAATACCTGTATTTGTTATTTTGCTGAAATTATGGGATGTGACTTTAACTATTTGGCTCCTGTCACATCCTACCAATTGCTACAATCTACACACCGTATCAAGATTTGTTGCCTGCGTCCATTGGAATGAATCTCACATTGGTAAGAAAACCGTTGCAGCGTGATGACCTGTGCTAACTGCTAAAACAAGCTCAAAACAACAGGCAGAGAACCCTGATTACCGTCCATCATGATGCAGAGAGGATACAATGCATCCTAGAAGGAGTGAAGAAGCAGAACATCGGTGGTGGGAAACCCTCCTTGGATGGTCACCAACAGCAGCTGGAGCTTTGACTGTGATGTTACATCCAGTTGTAGTTCTGTTAGTTTTGGCTTTACTGTGGTTATTGCTTCTAGTCATTTTAGATATTAAAGTCTGGCCAAAGATGAAACAAATTATGTCAATCCAACATGTGAAACAGATGCAATGAACTGATTCTGTAGGGGAGATGGTAAATAATTAGCATGAACTGTGATGCTTAAGCTAAGCAACTTCTCAAGTAATTGTACCCCTACCACAGCGCTGCAATGCGCCACATATTTATGACTGAGCCAAGAGGTAGCCATATGACCGCCCTGTGAGTCAATAAAGTGGATTGACTGTAGTCAAGGGGTGGAGTGTGATGGATGCACTCGACCCCTTGACCAAACTAGATGTAGTTTGGTTTAGGCTCCATAGGAGGTAAAGGTCTAAGCTGTAACTGGGTGTCCTGGTCTCGGCTGGGATAGAGCTAATTTTCTTCATATTTGAGAAGTCGTGGCAGTCTGGTGAAGCTCCCAGTGATTGGAAAAGGGGGAAAATAACCCCCATTTCTAGAAAGGGTAAAAGGAAGACCCGGGGAACTACAGGCCAGTCAGTCTCACCTCTGTACCTGGCAAAATCATGGAGCAGATTGTCCTGGAAAATACGCTAAGGCACATGGAAAATAAAGAGGTGACTGGTGACAACCAACATGGCTTCACTAAGGGCAAATCGTGCCTGGCAAATCTGGTGGCCTTCTATGACGGAGTTACAGCATTGGTGGATAAGGGAAGAGCCACTGATGTCATCTACCTGGACTTGTGCAAAGAATTTTACACCGTCCCGCACGACATCCTTCTCTCTAAAATTGAGAGACATGGGTTTGACGGATGGACCGCTCAGTGGAGAAGGAATTGGCTGGACAGTCGCCCTCAAAGAGTGCGGTCAATGGCTCAATGTCCAAGTGGAGACCAGCGATGAGTGGCCTTCCTCAGGGGTCAGTACTTGGACCGGCACTGTTTAACATCTTTGTCAGCAACATGGACAGTGGGACTGAGTGCACCCTCAGCAAGTTTGCTGACAACACCAAGCTGAGTGGTGCAGTCAAAATGCAGGAGGGAAGGGAGGCTGTCCAGAAGGACCCTGACAGGCTTGAGAGGTGGGCCCATGCGAATCTCACAAAGCTCGATAAGGCCAAGTGCTTCTATGATTCTTGGTAGCTGCTGTGTTTTGGATCTAGTAAAAGAAGAATGTTGACAATACACTCATGTTTTTTGGGTTTGCTAAGAAATCAAGAACTTTTTTCAGTTTCCCACATTCAGCTCTTGAGCTGGTGTGCAGGAGCTGGGAAGGAGCATAGCCAGGCAGCCAGCCCAAACTGGCCAACAGAAATATTCCATACCATGGATGGCATGCTACGTTTATAAACAGGGGTTGGCTGGGAACCCTCCTTTCTGGGAGTTCAACTCTCTTTTTTCCATTGAGTTCAAACTTTTCCATGAATTTGGTCTTTTTACGGTGAGTTCGTCGAGTTCTGCAGGGCGACACGGTGAGCGTCGACGCATATGATCTTGGAACACAGATCATGCGTTTGACACATGAATAGCGGGTGGCTTTGCCAAGATTCATTTGTCAAGGGACAAAGCAATCTGTGGGTCCAAGGAGTCTCACACATACCTTTCCCATTGCCTGCAGTCTGACTACAAGGCAACCACTTTATCCCATAAATGCGATAGCCTGTGTGAGCCACCTTTGAGGTCTCCCAGCTAAGCAGCATCACTGCACAGTGGCGACCACCCATTCACAGAATCACAGAATGTTAGGCGTTGGAAGGGACCACCATCCCGGCCGGTGTTGAATATCTCCAGAGAAAGAGACTCCACAACCTCCCTGGGCAGCCTGTTCCAGGGCTCCATCGCCCTCAAAATAAAGAAGTTCTTCCTCATATGCAGCTGGAACTTCCTCTGCTTCAGTTTGTGCCCATTGTCCCTTGTCCTTGTCGCTGGGCACCACTGGAAAGAGTCTGGCCCCGTCCTCCTGACACCCACCCTGCAGATATTGATCGGCATTTCTAAGGCCCCCTCTCAGCCTTCTCTTCTCCAGGCTGAACAAGCCCAGCTCCCTCAGTCTCTCCTCGTAGGGGAGATGCTCCAGTCCCCTCCTCATCCTCGTAGCCCTCCGCTGGACTCTCTCCAGTAGCTCCTCATCTTTCTTGCACTAGGGAGCCCAGAACTGGACGCAGTACTGCAGATGGGGCCTCCCCAGGGCAGAGCAGAGGGGGAGGAGAACCTCCCTTGACCTGCTGGCCACACTCCTCTTGATGCACCCCAGGATCCCATTGGCCTGCTGGGCAGCCAGGGCACACTTCTGGTTCATGGTCAACTTGTCATGCACCAGCACTCCCAGTTCCTCTCTGCAGAGCTGCTCTCCAGCAGGTTGCCCCCAGCCTGTCCTGGTGCATGGGCTTGTTCCTTCCCAGGTGCAGGACCCTGCACTTGCCCTGGTTGAACCTCATCAGGTTCCTCTCCATCCAACTCTCCAGCCTGTCCGGGTCTCACAGAATGGCAGCACAGCCTGCCGGTGTATCCACCACACCTCCCAGTTTGGTGTCATCAGCAAACTTGCTGAGGGTACATTCTAACTCTTCATCCAGGTCATTGATGAAGAAGCTGAACAAGACTGGGCCGAGTACTGATCCCTGAGGGACACCACTAGCTGCAGGCCTCCAACTAGACTCAGCGCCGCTGATGACAATCCTCTGAGCTCTGCCATTCAGCCACTTCTCAATGTTAAAAATTTTGTCCTCACACGAATGGGTTACACTAGGTTTTGCTTTTATTCACAACTCAAGAGTTGGGCCATCACCTCAGCAAGTGGCAAAGCTCAACTTGCTAGACCAGTTTATAGACATTTTTTAAACCAATTACATCAAGTCTAGAATCTTCATAAGTTTCTAAGCAACCGTTCTGTTCCTTTGAGTACATCATTTATTAAGTTCCTTCTGTTCTTCTGTCTTGGTAGAATTCTCCCTCGCTGGTTTCAGGCCTTGCTTGGTTTCAGGGTCGTCTCGGCTTCTTTTGTAAATTCTGTTTGATGCAATCCGTACAATTAATTTCTATCCCAATTGCAACATACACATTGTATGGTTTCTTAACACAGCTGTGTTTACACAGCTGAATCTGCTTTCTAGTTCTATGATTTTATTCTATTCTATAATCAATCTTTATAATCAATCTCTAACACTCAATCCACCTCACCAACCACTCATCCAGCCCACACTTCCTGAGCTTCCCTAGGAGGATGTTATGGGAGACAGTTTCAAAACTTGACTAAGAGACTTCTCAAGCTTGCTCGTTGAGGCAGAGAGACCTCTTAGCAACAGCAAATTTTTGGTGAGTGACCAATATCGTCCATAACCTTGTCTTGCAGTGCACTGAGATTTTGTATTGGTAACTTGGATTCCGTACTTTCCAATCACTGTTGCGTCCTTCGTGCAGTAAGTAAGAGTGAACCGTGCCATTGCGCTTTCATATCTCAATAAAACCACTTCTGCTGGTACCTTTGGCGATGGTCCTTGAAGCGGTCTAAATCACCCACCCACCCCACAGTGGCATCACGGATAGGATTCAAAATCTGATCCACAACACAGGGTCAGCAAGATGGTCAGGGGACTGACGCTCATGAAGCACAAGAAGAGGCTGAGAGAGGTGGGTTTGCTCAGCCTGCAGAAGGCAAAAGGCAGAGCTCAATGCCATCTTCAGGTACTGAGTAGCAAGTGCAAAGAGGGAGCATTTGGAGCAGCGCGGATGTAGAAAGATGCACAGAGCTCTCATGCTTCTCCCTGTGATTTGGAGCAGACTTTGCTGCCTCGGTGAGATTCATCTCACCTGCCTCAAACAACCACAGCACAAATGTCACTGCCCCACTGGTCCACCTCTGCTGCCTTTCCACATGTTGGAGAGACAGAGGACTCTGCTTGTCCTCAGGAAGAAGTCAAACAGGGCGGAGAGGAACCATGCTCATTTGCCTGCAGTGGGGCAAAGCAGGACCCCATGCACCTCCTTTGCAGGAGCAAGGAATCCTAACTGGGAGGACAGATCAGTAGCTCAGCTCACTTCAGCTCCCCCCCAAAACAGACCTCTCTGCCTCAGGGAGACATTTTGGTGCCCTCTCATTTCAGAAGGCAGAGCCTGCAGGTGACTCAACTCATACCACATGCCCGGTGTCCACGGCTTGGAGGCAATGCCTGCTGGCCCCAGCCACACCTCCTGCTGCCTTCCAGTTTTAGCTGGGAGCAAGAACTGAGACAGGTGAGGCTGCCTAATTCTTGAAAGCTGAATGAAAAAAATAGCCTCCTGCATGGCGAGAAATAAATCCCTTTCCCGGGACTTCTCTCAGTCCTGCCAGTGAGGGGCAAGGGTGTGAGGAGGAGAGCACTGCTCATGCAGTTCAACAGTTGGCTGAGGAACTGGTGATGGTAACAGGGTGTTGGGCTCTAAAACCACAGGACCATGGATGCAGACCAGTGTCTGCTTGGGAGAGATGGGATCCACCTCACCAAGACGGGCGAAGGAATCTTTGCCGATTAAATGGCTGACCTTGTAAAAGGGGATTTAAACCACGGATGAGAGGGAGAGCGAATCCAGCAGCCTGTGAGGGAGTGACAGACAGGGTCAATGCGCAGAGGTCTGTGGCGATGTGACAGGAAGGAATCATGAAACCAACAAAACAGACCTTAAGCAGGTCCCCTCCAGCACTTGCATGTAAGCAAGAAAGTGCCACAATGGCACCATGATGGAAAAATCCCCCATCTTCTCCAGGAACTCAGCGTGCTGGGGTGCCTCTCTGAAGTGTCTGTACGTCAGTGCACGTGATCTGGGGAATAGACATGAGGACCTGTGTGCAGTTGCAGGGCTGCGATCTCATTGGGATCTCGCTGGGATGGCTCCCAGGACTGGAGTGTTGCAACGGAGGGACACAGGGTCTTATGATGTTGGGGTTCAGGAGGGAAAACAGCACCGGCACAACAGCACATGGAGGAACAGAGCCTGGGCTTCATCCTTAGGAGGTTCCCCGGGACATTGCTGGGTGAGCAGGGGCTGTGCCCTACACACCTTCCTCTGTCCCATGCAGACCTCCCCTGCAGGGATGGAGCGCCTGCACAGCAAGGAAGTCATTTCAGGGGCTGGTGCCACTGGGGCGAGTGCCTTTGGACCAGCCCCACTGCCCATAAAGAACTCAAAAACCTCTACACCTCCACGTTACTGGAACGGTTAGTGTCGCTGCTTCTTCTCATGGTGCAGCTGAAGATTGAATTCGCAGTAGAGAAGAGGGAAATCCCTTTGTCCGTGGGTGTCGTGGGTTGACCCCGGTAGGCAGCTAAGGTCCACTTGGGGACCATCTTGGGGAACGGGGACAGGAATGGGAAGGGTAAAAGTGAGACAACTCCTGGGTCAAGACAAAGACAGTTTAATAGGTAAAGCAACAGCTGCATGCGCAAACAAAGCAAAATAAGGAATTCGTTCACTGCTTCCCATCGGCTGGCAGATGTTCAGCCATCTCCAGGAAAGCAGGGCTCCGTCACACGTAAGGGTCACTCCGGAAGACAAACGCCTTAACTCATCACATCCTCCCTTCCCCCCTCTTTCCCCCAGCTTTTATTGCTCGAGCACGGGGTCACACAGTCTGGGATATCGCTTTGGGCATTTGGGGTCAGCTGCCCCGGTTGTGTCCCCTCCCAGCCTCCTGCCCACCCTCAGCCTACTCGCCGGTGAGTGACAAACAGAGAAGGTCTTGATGCTGTGCAGGCACTGTCCAGCAACCACTAAACCAGGGCTGTGTTATCAGTGCTGGTGTGGTCACAGATCCAAAACACAGAACCACACCAGCTGCTAGGAAGGAAATTAACTCTACCCCAGCCAAAACCCGTGCAATGAGACACAGACCTCCCACGAACCCTCTGCAGCCATCTCCTGCTGTATCACCCCACACACCCCTGGGAAGGGGCACTTGGGGATCTCTTGGTCTGAGGAAAGGAAAGGGGGAGCAGCATGGAGATGGCATGAGCGGGCAGAGAGTACGACAGCCCTGTGGGGAGAACTTCCTCGCAGCTTTGAAGTGAACACAGTCTTGCTAAGGACCAGGGTGGGAAGAGCTACATGGCAGAGGATGGCTTTCATCCACTGCTCCCTGGATCACGGGCCCGCTCCTCTGGGTCACTCTGCCCAGCACTGATGCCAAGCAAACCAGGTAGCGCTCACCACGTGGATTCCTGGTTTACTCACAACCTCCATGATGCTTCACGCTGCTGCAGTAAGTGTGACCCCAGGACATGAGCTTAAAGGTCTCCTGGGCGTGTTTCCCATAGCCCTGGTGAGGAGGTCTCTAGACGAGGTGGGTAAGATCCCCCAGGGACATGTTCTGAGCATGGCAAAACGCTCCCAGGGCTGCCTGCTGGCATTGTGGTTTTTCTGTGCCCCAGGCCACCCTGGATTTAGATGCTCCCCGTGCCTTCAGAAGAAGTGAGACACCAGGTGCTCTGGGAGGGAAGAGCAGAACATCTTCTCCTGGAAGGAGACACTCATTAAAGCGCTAGATAGTGTGGTACAAGTGAATATGGAGGTCACTTCCATACTCTACGGCAAGCATCTTGCAGGAAGGGCTTTCAAACTTTCACATAATGGCAAGTGGGGACACTGCACACCTCTCTCACTTTGTTCCTACAGGGGTTATAAAGAAAACAATCTCCTAATGGGAAATATGTGATCTAACAATTTCAACAGCATTGATACCACTATGTCGATCCAGGACAATGACTTGCTCCTGGTGATGCAATGTTCCTCCTCCAGTCTACTGGTCACCGCCCGTAGGTGGAAGGCTCTTTCATGGAAGCCATCTCTGAGCAGCGCGCTCTCCTCCTGTGAAGACAGTCAGGCTGTCGCAAGGGCCTGGTGTGCGCAGTGAGAGGGGCACAGAGCTGAGAAGCAACGGGAGGGACCCAGCCAGGACCCCTTGCCATTCCTGCCTGCTAGCCACATCTTGGCACCCGCGCTCTCCCGCTTGGTACCTTTGATTTATGCATGATCAGCTTCTTGTGCTCCTCCAGCTCCTTCTCACAGCAATCCTCCAGCTTCTTTCTCAGCTGAGCCGCATGCTCTTTCCAGCTGCGTAACTGGTCGTCCAACTTCTGCCGTTCTTCAGCCTCCTTCTTCCTCTGGACCTGCCTCTCCTGCTCAGCTCTCTCACACTGCTCTTGCGCACCTGGTGATAGAGAAACAGAGGTGTTGCAAGGACAGGAGCTGAGCGCACAAGCCCCCAGGGAGTACTTCTGTCCCCCTCCATCATGCTTGGCCCTTCACAGGCAGTGGTCTTTCTCCAGCCCAGAACTTGCTTTTCAGCTCCTTGTCCTTCTCCGTCAGGGAGTGGTCTGTCCCGAGGATGCTTTTGGCCAGAGTCTTTCTGCTTTGGAGGAAATCCAGCAGGACAGCATCAGCCTGGGGGACCACAGGCAGAAGAGGTGTCAAGGGGAGAAAGAGCAGCTGGGGAGAAATGGTTTCTTGGGGGAAGGGGATGGGACAGGGAGCCTCTCCCCTCGAAGGGGAGCTGCTCTTGTTCCTACCTTCACCCCCTTGCCAGGCAGCTCCCGATATTTCTCCACCAGTGCCTCCTGGTCTCCTTCGAATAGCTGGTAACCCCCTGGCACATTGTAGACACCATCACCGATTCGTCTCTCCATGTCTTGGGAGAGGTCCCGGAGAGCAGCCTCGCACTTGTCACGGGACACCTGCTCATTGTCCTTGCAGAGCTTCTCCTTGAATTCCTCTACCTTGCGCTGTCGGGAAAGAAGCAGAGGGAAGGCATCAGCCCAGGCTGAGCTGCACCCACCGCTCTCATGCTAGCAAAAATCAAGCCAGCTTGACATGGCAATTGGGATCTCCAGTCTGGGGGGTAATCAGCTGGAAGGTGACGGATGGGGTGGGCTTTCTGCACCCACCAACATCTCTGGAGCAAGGTACACAGGAGCAGAGAGTGTGCCAGGGACGAGGGGCTTCAGGAAAGGCAGGGACAAGAATTACTGAGCAGGACAGGGGAAGCGTGGAAGGCTACAGGCTTCCAGCCAGGGCAGAGACACACCTGGGCTGCAGCAAGCGAGGGGGCAGGGCTGAGCCTCGTCCCCCGTGCAGCACAGCTTTTGAACCTAGGGAGCAGAGGTGGTGCAGCCGGGACAACTGCCAGCCTGCAGAGTGTGAGAGCCAGCGTGGGGACCGAGTGTCCTCTGGAGAGGGCACAGCAGTGTCCTCTGGCACGGGGCACGGAGACCCCTGCCCCCAGCACCATGCTATTGCCCCAAAGCTCAGGGGACAGTGGTGTCCCTGGGGGAATCCTGGCTGGGCTGGGGACCACCTACTATGAGATCGGCCTGGAAATAGTAGATGTCATCCTTGAATGCCCGTGCCATGAACCGCTCCACACTCTCCTGCTGGCACTGGGTGTGCAGCTCCAGCAGCTCCTGAAGGGTCTCTGTTGGCAGCTTCACCCGCTGCTCCATCAGATCCTGGTACAACTTCACCGCCTCTTTCACTGCCGCTGCATTCTCAACCTTCGCCAGGGCGAGCACCGCGCTCTCCAGGCATGGCACTGCCCCGCTCCGGATGGTCTCCACGTAGGTCACTGCCAGCTTCCCCAGCGCTGCCAAGGAGCAGAAAGGATGAGAGATCTGCGGCCTGAACAAAACACAGCCTCCCATTCGGTCCTGGCTCCTGCCATATCCCTGCTGCCTCCCTGCCAGAGTCTTCCTGAACTTCTTTTCCTATCTCTTTCCCACCCTGCCTCCAACATCCAGAACCTCCAAACCCAGAGGCCGGGACAGCGGCCAGCAGAAAAGCTCTCCCTTTCCCTACCTGCATCGTTTAACTCCCCATTTGATCCTTCCCTGAGACACAGCCCCAAGAGTTGCTGGCTGTCCAGCCCTCTGGACAGCAGTACTCACAGTCCCCTCTTAGGATGTGGCCACCAGGGATGGTCTTAGGTGGAGACTTTTCCCAGATGTGGCCGCAGAATTTCTCCACCTGCTGCCGGAATTTAGGATTCATCTCATTGTCCTGAAGGTCCTCCAAGCGGACCAGGTCACTCTGACTGGCTGGCCAGTCAAAAACAAAGCACTTGCGTTCTGGAAAGAACTGGCGGATGCATTCCCGCAGCTGGTTGTAGCGCTCAGTCGCCGGGCTGCTGTCTGTGGGGTAAGAAGGCACGGAGCAAGTTCACCGGCCTTGGGCTGTTGGTGGACGACACCGCAAGGCTGCTGTGTCAGGGGCTGGTCATCTCCAGCAGCACAGCACCATTCCCTTACCAGCCTTTAACTTCAGGGAGTTCTCCAAGTATTGGTCCTCAGAGATCTCCTTCCCATCCAACGCCAGCTGCAGTGTGAAATCCCGGACAGCCCAGACAAACGTCGGGAAGAAGCTGGCAAATTTTTCTGAATCCTCCAGTTCATCTTCACTCCTCTTGGGTGCTGCTTTCAATTTGACATGCTCAGTCAGCTTCAGCACATACCTAGGGAGCTGGCTAAGGAAACGGGGACCTCCGTTGTGAATGCAGGGGCATCACCACCCTGAAACCACCCAGCACTTCACGGGGAAGAGAGGAGACTCCATGGGGACAGAGAACAGCCTGGAGCCACCAGAAGGAGGAGGGAGAAAAACCCTCAGCCCTGAGACCCACAACATGGGACTCCTCAGGACTCAAAGCATGTCACTGGGCCCCACCAGAAGGTTCTGCAGCTGCCTGAGGACCTGGGATTTGTCAGCCCCTAGCCCACCACACAGGGAAAGAAGGGCATCCCCGCTGCCACTCTCCCACCAAGGATACTGCAGCTGCTCCACGGCTTGCTGGTCAATGATGCCTCTGCTGTTGTAGATCAGGGTGCTGGAGAGCAATACGGTTAGCACAAAGATCCATGTGTCGTTCTTGGAGTCGCCCTGCAACAACAACCCTTGGCTCTTACCAACAAGACCCCCTAAGTGTGAGCAAAGCCTCAGATCCCCAGACCCTGCATGCCCCTACCCAACCGGCCATGCCGAGACCAGTTCTTGGAGAGACCCACTCCCATGCCACCACCACGCCTTTCTGCAGCTGGGCTTATCCTCAACTCTCAACTCTCCAGGTCCCACAGACCTCCATCAAAGTGCTCCCTGAGCTCCTCATTCCTCTTCTGCTGCTCTTTTCCAGAAAAGCAGAGGAATGTGGCAACTTGTCTACCGCGACCTCCTTCCCCACGGCCTCTGGATCTTCCCAGCACACAGGCTGAAGGCCACCCTAGGCAGCAGGAACACCTGGACTCTGGTCACCACAGCTGGCTGGGCCCTCAAGAGCTTCCACAAAGTGCTGGGAAAACACAAAGGCAGCATCTGCTTCTTCCATACCTTCTCCACATCGCCCAGCCCTTCGGTGTCCAGCAGCACCAGAGTGTGTCCAGGCTGGCAGGGGTGAGGTACACACCACATCCAGACACCTTTGGTGTGGGACTGCACGCTGCAGCCCAGGGAGAAACCTGTGGGGAGGATGCAAGGACCTCATCGGTGTTAAATACAGAGCAGCAAAACCCAGGTACCTTGGTCATCCAGGGCCGGGACCTCCCTCACCTTTTCTCTGACGAGCCAGCCTGTTCATCAGGTAGGACTTGCCACTGCGGCAAGGCCCCGCGATGGCCACCACCACCACGGGTTGGGTGACCTCTGACAGCACCTTCAGGGCTTCCTGCCGGACCACCAGCCCCGTCTTCTGGGTGTTCTCAACGAGGCAGATGGGCACCGGCATGTGGATTTCAGAAGCCATTGCTGGCGGCAGCGACAGCCTGTAGACGAAACGGCCAGACAGGCTGGTGAACAAGGTGGGGACACCCCATGGTCCAAACAGGGACAGTCATTGTCATCCAGCTTCATTTTGCCAAGAGAATCATGCTTTGCACTCAATTCCTTCCACCATGCCTCCTCTTTTTGCCCCGCACAAGCGATGCTCTGAAGGCAACGATGGCACTCAGAATAGGGGCACGACCCCTTCCCGTTTGCCTCACCACAGAATAGCTCCATTTCCATTTGTTCCCCAGTAACTCTCCACAACACACGACCTCTCCTGTCCTGAGCAGCCACCAGAACAGATGGGGCCCAAGGTCATGGACTGTATCAACTCCGTGGGCATTTTGTGGACATTTATGGACATCTTATGGACATTTTTTGCAGGGGTGGTCGATAGACAAAGGGAATGACACCTGCGTATTGTGTCGAAGGATGGGGAGGGGGGAGTGGTTAATGAGGGTGTGTTGGAGAGCATGGGACCGGAGCGTGATGTAAACAGTGTGCGATGACGGGTGGAGAACCTGCTGGCTTCGGCTGGGAGAGAGATAATTGTCTTCACAGGAGTCTGGATGGGGCTGTGTTTTGGATTTGGGCTGAAAACCGTACTGATAATGCAGAGATGTTTTCACTATCGCTGAGCAGCGCTTACATAACGGAACAGTTCTTCCCTTGGAAAGAAGGGGTATTGTTCGTGTTTAATTAGCGTCCCTTCGATCAAACAGTGCACAACAAGAGCTATGTCTGACCTAAGCCTAAAGATAGGGTATCTTGGCCATCCGCACCGTCCGTTTAATCAGAGACAAATGCTCCTTCTGGAAGAAACGAAGGAACGTTGGCAGAAGAAAGCAGCCTCAAGTTGTCCTGAGGTGACACGCGACCATCTATGGATAAAAGCTTTATCCTATGGATAAAAGGAGTTAGCGTACTTCATCCGGGAGGACCATGAGGACCACCAAAGACCCCCCAAAAGAAGGAAGAGATGCGCAGAAGGGTCTGAAAAGGAGCCAAGAAGAAGGACGCCATATCGTTATGCAACTCACGTAGATCAGAACGAATATGCATTTGATAGATAGAGAGAAAGCGCATGAATTCAATACACAGACGTCACGAAGAAGCTGGAAAGCCCACCGAGCACCCGGGCCTGAATAAAGCAATCTCTCTCCTGAGTGTGTGAGGGTTGGCTTATTGCACACCGGGCAAAGAATCTGCTTTTCGGCCAGCACTGACACAGAGTCAAGGCCTTTTCTGCTCCACTCCAGCGAGCAGCCTGGGCCTTGTCGTGGTTTAACCCCAGACAGCGACCGAGCCTGACCCAGCCGCTCGCTGACTCCCCCCGCAGCGGGCTGGGGAGAGGCTCGGAAGGGTAAACGTGAGAAAACTCACGGGTTTGACATAAAATAATGGTAACGATAAATTGTGATGAAAAGGAAGATAACAAAGAGAGAAGCGAAACCCAGGGAAGACAAGGGATGCAAATGAAAACCACTGCTCACCACCAACCGACCGATGCCCAGCCAGTCCCAAGCAGTGACCCCCCCCGCCAACCTCCCCCACCCCCAGCTGTATTTCTGAGCACGACGTCGTACGGCGTGGAACATCCCTTGGCCGAGATGGGCTCAGCTGTCCTGGCTGCGTCCCCTCCCCGCTTCTTGCCCACCCCCAGGCTGCTCGCTGGTGGGGTGGGGCGAGGAGCAGAACAGCCCTTGCTTCCGCACTGCTCCGCAGTAACAAAAACACCCGCCTGTTATCAACGCTGTTTTCAGCCCAAATCCAAACCGCAGCCCCACCCTGCTGTTTCCTCTATCTAGAAAATGAACTGTCCCAGCCAAAACAGCACAGGATGGGCAAGAAGCAGGGAGAGGACACAGCCGCGACAGCCGAGCCCAGCTCGCCGAAGGGATATTCCACGCCGTGCGACGTCGTGCTCAGCAATGAAAGCTGGGGGAAGGAGGAGGAAGAGGGGGGATGTTCGGCGCGATGGCGTCTGTCTTCCCAAGCCACCGCTACATGTGACGGAGCCCTGGTTTACTGGCGATGGCGGCACACCCGCCTGCCGATGGCGAGGGGTGAAGGAATTCCTTGCTGCGCGGTCCTTACAATGTGGCTTTTGCTTTACCTATTGAACCAGTTTTATCTCAATCCACGAGTTCTCTCACGTTTCCGATTCTCCCCCATCCTACCGCAGAGGAGGCAGCGAGCAGCCGGCTGGGGCTCAGTCGCTGGCTGGGGTTAAACCACGACAACACCCAACCGTCATCCATCCCTCCCCAGTTCCAGTAAACCACACTGACGCGGACGCAGCACAACGGCTCACCCCATGCCCGGACCCAGAAGCTGCCCCACTGCAACCTCCCGGATACCCTGGGACTTGCTCTCGCAACGGCGAGCTCCAATGCCACTGCCCACTTCTGGGCTTTGAATCTTCTCTGAGGACCTCACAAGCCCTGTCCTCTCCCAGGACCATCAAGGGGGTTGCCACTGGGGGACAAGAGGCGGCACCTCGTGTCACAGGCACCACAGGGAGGAGAGAAAAGGTTGGGGCACAGGGGCCAAGCTTAAGCGAGTCCTAGCACGCATGCAAAGCCTAGGGCGGTTGAAGACAGGCTCCCAGCCACCCATTCCACCCCTTGCTCCATCCCGCAGCCCGAGCGGTGCTGTGAACCTCTTCCTCCTCCCACCCAGTGGGGTCCCTGTCACTTGCTGGGTCCCTGTCGCTGGCCGGGGTCAGACGGAGCCATTCCACAGCCCCATCGTCCTGGGCCGCTTGCATGGGGTGGGAGGAGGGATGTGGGGAAGGGACTCACCCTCGTCTTTGTCACCCGGGGTGGGCTTCAACGGGTTTGCTGCAGCCTGGGTCCTGTCCTGCCTTTTATCTGTGCTTTTAGCTGTCTCCTCTCCTCCTATTCCGGGAAATCAGAGTGAGTCGGAGAGCGAAAGTCGAGGACTGGGAGGGTGGAGGAAGTCAGTGTTTGGACCCTGGCCAGCAGCCAAGCGCAGAAGCTGGGGCAGACGAAGTCAAGACGCTTTAATAAGTGAAGGACAGACTCAGGCGCTTTCTCTCCTCCGTGACCCACGGACACGTCCCCTGCAGCAGCTCTCTCACACACGCCCCGACAGTCCTGCCATGGCCCCTCTGCCCTCCTGCCTCTGCGTTTCCCCCCAGATACTTCTCCCCATGCCCCTCATGGACCTGCCACCACCACCCCCACGAGCCTCTCACCCGAGGGCCTGCCAAGAAGCACCCTGGTCAGCCCCAAAACCCCTGTGCCCCAACATGCAACCACCTCCCCGTGTTCCCCTCTTGCAGACACATGCCGTGGTCCCCCCACACACGTGTCCCTCGTGCCGCTCTCTCATGAGGACGCACAGCACGGACACACAGAGATGCTCCTCAGCACCCCCTCCCCCCCCCAAGCGAGCCTCAGCCCCCATTCTCCCATGGGCACCTCGTTCCCTCCGCATCCCCTCACGAACATGCCCTGGACCCCATTTGTCTCACTGACCCCTGCTCTGTCCCTCTCCCCCTCCCCAAGGGATGCCATGGCCCCCTTGAAAACACATCCCATCCCCCACGGACACCCCCACATGGCATCCCTTGAAAACACATCCCATGCCCCACGGACACCCCTACCCTCCCCTTGCAGAAACACCACGTCCCCCTTCCCCTGACGTCCCCATCCTCCACATGTCCCCATGCCCGTTTCTCTCCCACAGCGGCACGCATCGTCCCCCCAATACCCGGGCACCCCCCATCCCCACTTCCCCCGCTCTCCCGTCAACGTGCCCACTCCCCATTTCCCCCCCCCACAAGCCTGCCCTCCTGTGCCCAGATCACAGCACCCTGACCCACCCCACGGGTCCCCGGCTCCATCTCGATGCTCGCTGTGAACACCCAGCACTGCCACGCTCATCCCACAGGCACCCCACACTCGCGGGTCCCTTGCCACCCCGGACACCCCAGTCCGCACCCAAGGACCCCCTCCTTGCGGGCTGGTCCAGCTTGAAGTTTGCTGGTGAGTGCACACCAGGATTGAGGAAGACACAGACATTTGCCCCACCACCACCAGCACCAGGGACACGGGCTGATGAGGGTTGGTGGGAAATAAGGGTTGGTGGGAACAACTCCTTGAGATGCTGCAGGGTCACCTGCCAAATCCCACCAGATAAACCGCGTCTGACGCTTCCTACCAAGAACACCAGCCACCTGCCCTTGTTCATGACGACGCGGACGATGTCAGGGTGAAAATGGGGCCAGGAGGGAATTTTGCTGAAATCCTCGTTGGGCTCAGCCATAGAATCGAGGGCTGCGTTGAGGTGACGCTTCTGCTCCTCAAGGCATCACTGCCGTGTCCCTGTTCGGGGAAGCAGCACCATCTGGTTGCAGCATTATGAGCTTTACTCAACTTTCGCAGACTTTGGGCCCTCTTGTGACTTGGGTTCCCCCATGACATCAGCAGAAGGGAGGTTCCTCACGATCTGCAGGTGTGATTTGAGGACAAGGTGGGGGAAAGTTCTGCAAAACAACGTATTGACAGAGAATATTGCTAAATCTGAAGGGTGCTGACCCGTTCTGCAATGCCCCTTTTACTTCCGCAGCAGCTCCTGGTGGACACAGAGCCTTTTGTGGAGTCCTGCGTGGGACAGACGCCGGCCTTTGCGTCTGTGGTCTTGGCAGAGATGCCCCTTCCACCCAAGAGGGTTTTCCTTGGTCACTCAGAATGAGATTTAAACGTAAGGCACGGAAGAAATTTAAATTATTTTGCTGATGTTCGGCTCTGCCTTTTCACACCAGAGCATCTGTCCATCCTCCATAATATTGGCACCGAGATGTCCAAGCCCTGATGTGGCCACCGACTGCCTCACCGAGACCCTTGAAACTCCACCAGAATATCTATGGAATTTCTCTGCCCTTTTCCCGATCCAGAAAATGTAATCGTAAATTCCTTAGTGTAGAGGAGAAGATCCCACCTCCCAGCCCCAAGGAGCCCCCACGACTGCGAAGCCACGCAACGGCTTTGTGGGCCAGATGACGTTACTGTGAGGGTGGTGAGGCACCGGAACCGGCTGCCCAGAGGAGCTGTGGCTGCCCCCACCCTGGAAGGGTTCAAGGCCAGGCTGGACGGGGCTTGGAGCACCCTGGTCTGGTGGAAGGAGTCCCTGCCCACAACAGGGGGTTGGAATGAGATGATCTTTAAGGTCCCTTCCAACCCAAACCATGCAATCATTCTGTGAGTGGTGAGTGAGATGAACTGAGGAACTCATGTTCCGTCTGAACATGAGGAACAACTTCTTCCCTCTGAGGGTGACGGAGCCCTGGAACAGGCTGCCCAGGGAGGTTGTGGAGTCTCCTTCTCTGGAGATATTCAAGACCCGCCTGGACAAGGTCCTGTGTAGCCTGCTGTAGGTGACCCTGCTTTGGCAGGAGGGTTGGACTAGATGACCCACAGAGGTCCCTTCCAACGCCTACCATTCTGTAATTCTGTGATTCTGTGAACTGGCTGAAGGACAGAGCTCAGAGGGTTGTCATCAGCGGCGCTGACTCTAGTTGGAGGCCTGTAGCTAGTAAGGTTCCTCAGGGGTCAGTACTCAGCCCAGTCTTGTTTAACTTCTTCATCAGTGACCTGGATGAAGGGACAGAGTGTATCCTCAGCCAGTTTGCTGATGACATTAAACTGGGAGGTGTGGTGGATACACCAGAAGGCTGTGCTGTCATCCAGCGAGCCCTGGCCAGGCTGGAGAGCTGGGCAGAGAGGAACCTGATGAGGTTCAAAAAGGGCAAGTGCAGGGTCCTGCACCTGGGGAGGAACAACCCCAGGCACCAGGACAGGATGGGGCTGACCTGCTGGAGAGCAGCTCTGTGGAGAGGGACTGCGAGTGCTGGGGGAAAACAGGTTGACCATGAGCCAGCAGTGTGCCCTGGTTGCCATGAAGGCCAACGGGATCCTGGAATGCATCAAGAGGAGTGTGGGCAGCAGGACGAGGGAGGTTCTCCTCCCCCTCTACACTGCCCTGGTGAGGCCCCATCTGCAGTCCTGGGTCCAGTTCTGGGCTCCCCAGTGCAAGAAAGATGAGCAGATACTGGAGAGAGTCCAGCGGAGGGCTGCGAGGATGATGAGGGGACTGGAACATCTCTCCTACGAGGAGAGGCTGAGGGAGCTGGGCTTGTTCAGCCTGGAGAAGAGAAGGCTGAGAGGGGACCTTAGAAATGCCGATCAATATCTGCAGGGTGGGGGTCAGGAGGACAGGGCCAGGCTCTTTCCAGTGGTGCCCAGCGACAGGACAAGGGGCAACGGGCACAAACTGTAACAGAGGAAGTTCCGTCTGAACAGGAGGAAGAACTTCTTCCCTCGGAGGGTGACGGAGCCCTGGAACAGGCTGCCCAGGGAGGTTGTGGAGTCTCCTTCTCTGGAGATATTCCAGACCCGCCTGGACAAGGTCCTCTGCAGCCTGCTCTGGGTGACCCTGCTTCGGCAGGGGGTTGGACTGGGTGATCTCCAGAGGTCCCTTCCAACCCCGGCCATTCTGGGATTCTGTGAAATGGGTGTAAATAAGACAGGAGGTCTGCTGCCATGTCAGGTCCTGGAAGTGTCCCAAGGCGGCGTCCACCTCCTCTGGTTTCCCTGGCAAGGAAAAGTCACTCTGTATTTCAGGCTCACTCGCAGATATTAGGATCTGCTCGCCACCGCTGAAGGACCAGGGTGGATTTCAGCACTTCCATCAGAAGTTGCACAAAAACTGTGCTGAAGTAAACCAAATTTCAAAGCGAGGGTGAAATTGGCCTCGAGGGCGTGGGAAATGGGTCATTAGGTGCATGTGAGGGTTGGTGTCTCAAGCAAAGGGTGCCTGCAGAGACACGGCTGTATGAGGTTCCCTGCTCCGGTGGCTGTCCCAAGGGCCAAGGGACGCGTGTCCACCACCATCAGCAATGGCCACCATTGCTCTCACTGCCCCCCTTGCAGCAATGCACGCATTAGGATGGGAGGAGGTGTGGTTTGTTCTCCTAAAATCCACCTAAAATGAAAAATAAAGACAGTTGGCGCCCGTTCAGAGCTGGAGTGACCAGCCTGGGCCTTCCCGGGGATTGCTCTGCAGGCAGAAATGAACAGAAAGCCAAAAAAGCCATCCCAAAACAAACAACAAGTGCTCATGCCACAGTTATCTGTAGGGATGTAAGGGATAAATATTTCTGTTCTCATCACCCTTCATCTGCTCAGAAGCCCAGAAGAGCACTGGGACGCTGACAACCACCTGGCAAGGGGCCTTCAAGTCTCTGTTTCTCCAGTGGCTCACCACCCGCCCATGTATTTCACAGAAACAGGACTGCAAATACGTGAAGTGTTAAATCCACCTAATTACTGCCATTATAAATGACCTTTTTCAAGCCACCTTTAACTGCCTTTGACAAGTGGGGCTTTCAAAATGGCCGAGCAGCGAGCTGGGTTTGGCCCCGACTGGGTTTCAGTTCGCAATTCCTCAAAAAAGGAACAAACCGAAAGGGAATTGATCCAAGACCTTCTCGGACCAGCCCCAAAGTCACCCATGGAAGAGGACAAGTCACGGTTAGAAGACGGCAGGGACAAGTCTTCCGCACCAGGTCTCAGCCCACTTCACCTGCTGCTCCTCGAGGAGCTGCCCGCCTCTCCTCTTCGAGGGTGCTGGAGCTGCCGTCTGCACGATACTGAGTTTGCGGCACTAAAAGTTCAACCAAAACACTCCGGTCGAGCAAGGTCTGCCTTCCCCGCAGCGTGGGAAAGGCGCGAGAGCACCGGCAGTGACTCATTTTCCTGGAAAAAGCATGGCTATTGTTTGGAAAGCAGCGAGGAAGCACCAAGGAGAAACAAGAAAAAAAAAAAATCAGCGATCACTGCTCCTCTAGCTGAAATGAGAGCCTGGCCCAAAAAATCGCATTCCCAGAGAATTCAGGGATTTCCAAAGTGCACATTTTCTACGTCTTTGCTTCGCAGACTGAAAATGATGGGGCTGAGGAGGGGGGGTGAAGACCATGCAGGACACATTGATGAGCGCGGGGCGATACGCAGCGCAGGTGGATAACAGCGGTGCAGCCGTAACGTGTCACCACTACGGTGACGTGGCAGGCGCAGGCGGAGAGGGTGTCGTGCCTCCCCGAGAAGATCTGTGGGATGCGGCCAAGGACGAAGGCGTAGGAGAGAAGGATGAGCAGAAAGCAACCCAACAAGGCAGTCATGCAAAGAACGTCGACCATGGTGGAAACCATCTTGCCATCAGCAGAAGCCAGCCAGAGGAGGGAGGGTCACGCGGCAGAAGAAACGGTCGAGCTGGTGGGACTGGCCAAGGATGAAGGTGTAGGAGAGGATGAGCAGAAAGCAACCCAACAAGGCAGCCACGCAAAGGACGTCGACCATGGTGGCAACCATCTTGCCACCAGCACAATCCAGCTGGAGCAGGGGGAGCCATGCTGCAGAAGTAGAGGTTGAACTGGTGGGAGCAGCCAAGCATGAAGGTATAGGAGAGAAGGATGAGCAGAAAGCAACCCAACAAGGCAACCCCGCAAAGGACATCAACCTTGGCAGCAACCATCTCACCACCAGCACAAGCCAGCCGGAGCAGGGGGAGCCACGTGGCAGAAGAAACAGTGAAGCTGGTGGGACTGGCAGAAGACCACCACCAGCGCCAGGAGACCCCCCGCAACCACCAGCCAGACACAGACGCAGAACGTCACGAGGGTGTTGTAATGTGAGGGGAAGCAGATGGCCACGCACCGCTCGCACCCGGTCACTGTCAGGAGGAAAGAGCGCGGGAAGCCAGGCGTGAAGGAGAAACGCATTTGTGCGGCACAGCCGTCTCGTTTCGAGGACTTTCGGGCAGATTAATTGTTGTTGAACAGCAGCCAGCGTTCCTGACAAGGAACATCTCCCGGCTGCAGACCTGCTCAGCCGAGGACGCTGAACTGCTCCCCACCAGAAGACCAAGCCCTTGGTACCTTCAACCGAGGACACACTGGAGCCACGGGACCTTGAGAAGGACGGTTACTTAGGACGATTTACAATGCTGCAAACGTGGCAGCAGAACTGAGAATTCACGTGCCCTCAGCTGAAGTACTCTCACTGTAATATCAAACTTCACATGCCCTGAGCTGGAGACCCCGGCCCAAGTGAAGAACCTTCCTCATGGAGCGTGCCCAGTGACTTTTAGGAGGGAACTGACCCGTCCGTGTTGGGAGGGTACGGCTACAAGGCGGCTCTGACGTTTTTCACTCCATAAACACGCGATGGGATTGCAGGCGAGTGCGCAGCCGCCACCAGACGACCCCGACCGCCCGCAGAGACCGTCGCTGGATCCAAGGGTGCTGGTATCTTTTATCTTTCCGTTTATTTTCCTTTCTTTCCCTGTCTCTGACTTTCTAGGCACATAAGGGCAATGTTAGTGGACGCTTGTCGATCTGCTGTATTTTATAATTTTGTAAAATCAGACATGACGTTGTTATAAGCTTTGCCAGGTCAATGCCCGTTCTAACCCCATCGCGCTAAAAGGAACGTTCAGAAGTTGCCAAGTTGCCGCCTTCCGTATTCACACCGAGTTCCAAGCGACGTTTTGTTTTTAATCAAGCCTCCCGGGTCGTTGTTGTGACTCCTGGGCACCGCGCGGAGAATCGGAAAAGACCACCGCCCCTCACCCACTGGGTGGGACGGGACAACAGCCCAGGGAGGAGACGGCTCGAGTTCCCGGCACCAACCCTGCCGGCATCCTCGGGGCGATGTAGAAGATGTAGCAGAGCTCCGAGAAGGACATGGCACCGAGGAAGAGCCACGTGGGCATGCGCAGCCCCCCATCCCCCCAGATAATGACCGTTATCGCTGCGTTTCCAGCCCGGGGTCGTCACGCGTGTGAGGAGAAACAGCACAAACAACGCAACCTGGAGCTGGGGAAGGGGGAAAAGGCGGTCGAAGCGAACCCTCTCGGGGTGGTTTGGTTGTCCCTTCGCGTCTGTGCTTTGTCGGGGGAGAGCATAACTTTTTAACCGGCGGCTCGGCCTCCTGTGGAGGAAACAGCACCGAGGGTGGTGAAACCCTGGCCCAGGTTGCCCAGAGAAGCTGTGGCTGCCCCCTCCCTGGAAGGGTTCAAGGCCAGGTTGGATGGAGCTCTGAGCAACCTGATCCCGTTGGAAGATGTCCCTGCTCATGGCAGGAGGGTTGGAACTGGATGATCTTTGAGGTCCTTTCCAACCCTTACCATTCTATGATTCTATGATTCGATGACACAAGACTGAAATTCTTGCTTTGAATCTACCTCCCACAAGAAATAACATGGAAACGGATGCGCACATCTGACATCTACCAAAGCTTTTCTTCGCCCAGCTGGATCTCACGTACGTTCAGAGCTTCTCTCATGGCACAGCTGAGAAGAACTCGGTAATGTCACTAATTTCCATCAAACTCTGATGCTCAACGGCCACGCCAAGAACAGCAGAGAATCCCAGAATCACTGGCAAAGACCCTGAAGATCATCGAGTCCAACCAGAAGCCCAACGGTGCCAAGTCCACCGCTAAACCACGTCCCTCAGCACCAGCTCCACAGATCTTTCAAACACCTCCATGGTCAGCAGCAGCCAAACCCTGGTGTCTCTGTCGTGGTTGCTCCCAGGACTTTGCAGGTAACCGAATGACTCCAAGACACCCGCGAGGACCAACCGTAGGAGGAAGAGGGGCTGCTTCACACAAGCAGAAGCTGAGCAGGGCGAGGCTTAAACATCTGCACACTGTCCAGAGGTGACAGTGTCACCTGAGGAGAAGCACCGCCGCAGCTCCAGCAGCCAGGACTGCCGAGGTTTTCTTGGAAGATCTCAAAGACTGAGACCTTTAAGCTCGAAAAATCCATGGTTTTGTGCAAAGACCAAAGGGACGTGTGGCTCCCGGCATGACGTCACCTTCCACGCGTGCCACAGGACAGGCAGCTCTCCTCCAGGAGCGCTGGAAGAGCCCGGCCGAGAGGTGGC
This sequence comes from Opisthocomus hoazin, assembly GCF_030867145.1. Classification (NCBI taxonomy): domain Eukaryota; kingdom Metazoa; phylum Chordata; class Aves; order Opisthocomiformes; family Opisthocomidae; genus Opisthocomus; species Opisthocomus hoazin. The sequence continues at coordinate 3,209,859 of NC_134448.1, read as the reverse complement.
ATCTCCCCCAGCTTTGCCATCAGCCCAAGGTCTCACCACACAAAGAAAGGGGCATCTCCAGGAGTGGCACCCAGGACCTCGCCGTGGCTCTGAGATGGTTCCAGGTTGCCAAAAAAAACCCCATGGGTTTGGTTACCCAAAACCACAAGGGGGTTGGCTGGGTCTCCAGCAGAGATCCATGGGTGTGGAGGTAAATATGGCCGCTTACATCTCCTCCTCAGGGTGCATGGCGAGGACTCGGCTCCCCTGAGTCCTCCACGGAGGTATCTCCACGTGAGCTGGGTCCTCAGATCTCCAGGGAGCTGGAGAAGATCTGAGCCAGGGAGTCCGGGGCATAAAACACCTCCAAGATAAAGGTGGCCACTCATAGGGTCTCCTGCTCCAACGCACCCTTTGGTGACCACCCAGAGAGCCCGGGTGGCCAGCTCAGAAGCGGATCTGGCTCATGGAACAACCCTCACCAAGTTCAACGGCCTCACCACGCGCATATCCAGCACCCACCTGAGCTTCTGAGCAAGCTCTCCAGGACTGGATTTAGTTTAGGACACCCCGAGAGCTTCTCAGAGGTTGTCTCAGGTCCATCAAGCCCAGCTCCATCTCAGTGTGGGCTTCTTGGAAGGTGCCTCCAGTGCCACGACAGCACCTCATCCGCCCACGCCTCCAAGATGCAGGCGACCTCCGGGAGAAGAGTGGGGTGGAGGAGCTGGGCTGAGCCACCAGACATGAGCAAGGGAAGGTCCAGGAGAAACCCTGCCCTATGGCCACGTGACCACACAGCTCCTGGATACCCTCCCAGTGTCTTTGGAGGGGTGGGGAGCACCCACAAACCAGCTGTGGTCACCACGGGCTCCTTGACTCCATGGAGATCCACCCTGGTGGCCGCCCATCTCCCATGGCCTCCAGCCCAGTGGCCATCCAACTCCATGGCCTAAAGACTGGTGACTGCCTGTCCTGGGCACCTTCCCTACCATCACCCACCCAAGACCATGGTGAACCTAACCCTAAACCTACCTAAACCCTAACCTCGAACCAAACCCTAACCCAAACCCACCGCAAACGCTAGCCCTAACCCTAACCCTACCCTACCGAACCCTACCTAAACCCTAACCTCGACCCTAACTCCTAACCTCAACCCGACCCCTAAACCGAACCCAACGCAAATGCTAGCCCTAACCTAACTGTAACCATAACTCTAACTCTACCTCCTAACCCTAACCCAAGTCCTACTGCCAGTCCTGACACAAGTGTAAACCCAACCCTAACCTTGTCCTAACCCAAGCCCTAAACCTAACCTAACCCCAACCCTAATGGTAACCCTAACCCTAATACTAGTCCTGACCCAAACCCTAAGCCTAAACCCTAATGCTGTCCTAACCCTTGTCCTGACCCAAGCCCTAACCCCAACCCACAGGATAACCCTAACCTAACCGTAACCCTAACCTAGCTCTAATGCCAGTCCTAACCCAAATCCTAACCATAAATCTAATCCTAGTCCTAATGCTAGTCCTGACCCAAACCCCAACCCTAATCCTAATGCTAGTCCTGACCCAAACCCCAACCCTAATCCTAGTCCTAATGCTAGTCCTGACCCAAACCCCAACCCTAATCCTAGTCCTAATGCTAGTCCTGACCCAAACCCCAACCCTAATCCTAGTCCTAATGCTAGTCCTGACCCAAACCCCAACCCTAATCCTAGTCCTAATGCTAGTCCTGACCCAAACCCCAACCCTAATCCTAGTCCTAGCACTAACCCAAACCCTAACCCTAGTCCTAACTCTAACTGTAAGCCTAACCCTCGTCCTGACCCTCGTCCTGACCCAACCTAACCCCAACCCCTAACCCCAACCCTGACTGTAACCACCCCCCTGATACTAGTCCTGAGCCAAACCCTAACCCAAACCCAACCCTAACTTGAGCCCAAACCCTACTCCTGATACTAGTCCTAACTCTAATACTAGTCCTAACTCTAACCCTGGTCCCAACCCTCGCCGAACCCCAGCCCTGCCCCTCTCCCCAACCCGTCACCCTGACTCCCCCCCGCCCCGCGGTGACCCCATGGGTGTCATGTGCCCCCCCCCGGGGCTGCCCCTGCCCCAGCCTGCGTGCAAATGCCAGGCGGGGCACACGCGTGTGCAGATGCCCCCCCGTGCCCCCTCCCGTTCACATCGCGCCGGGGACCCGCACGGCGCCATGGGGCAGGGGGGTGCACGGGGCGTGCGAGGGGCATGCAAGAGTCGAGCAAGGGGTGTGCAGGCGGTGTGCAAGTGTGGGAATTGGTGTAGGATGGGCGGGCAGGCCTGGGAACAGCCGTGCAAGGGAGTGTGCAAAAGGCTCGGAAGGGTTGTGCAAGGCTGCAGCCGCACAAGGGGCGTGCGAGTGTGCAAGGCTGGGAAGTGGCACGGGAGGGGTGTGCTAGGCCAGGAGAACTGTGCGAGGGGTGTGCAAGGGGCGTGCAAGTGTGCAAGGTTGGGAACAGGCACATGATGAGTGTGCAGGGCCAGGAAGAGCTGTGCAAGGGGGTGAGCAAGGGGGTACAGGGCCAGGAGGAGCCGTGCGAGCGAGCGTGCAAGGGGCACGCGAGTGTGGGAGGCGGGGAATTGGAACATGAGGGGCGTGCAAGGCCAAGAAGAGCTGTGCAAGTGGGTGTGTGAGGGGTGTGCAAGAGGGTACAAGGTCAGGAGGAGCCATGTGAGCGAGTGTGCAAGGGGCATGCGAGTGTGCGAGGCAGGGAATTGGCACACAAGGGGTGTGCAAGGCGGTGTGCAAGGCCAGGAAGAGCCGTGCAAGGGGCGTGCGAGGCTGGGGATGGGCACGGGAGGGGCGTGCAAGAACCCCCCCTGCCCCCCCAGCAGCGACCACTCCCCGTTTCTCTCGCTTTCGTGTTAAAATCTCTTTACAGGCAGAATACAAAAACACACCCGGGGCGGGGGGGAGGGGCTCCCCCCCCCCCCCCCGTGCCCCTCTGCCCCCCCCCAGCTCCAGGGGACTCCCAGGGTGACGGGGGGGGGGGGGGGAATGGGCTGTGTTGTCCCCCCCAGCCCCACCCGAGGTAGTCAGTGCGATGGGGGGGGGGGGGGTGACAGCAGTGTGTGACCGGCTCAGACTGGCACCGGGGGGGGGGGGGGGACGGGCTGTATTATATTTGGGGGGGACACAGGGTGGCTCCGGTCCCCCCCTCCCAAAAAAAACCCCCTTAGGGGAGGGTGAGGTGGGGGACTCTCACACCCCACCCTGCAGGGGGAGGGGTGTTAGTGCTGGGGGGGCACTAAGGGCCACCCAAGGGGGGGGGGGTGCTGGGGCACCCCCCAAGTAGTGGGGTACGGCCCTGGGGGGCAAGGGGGGGCTTCAGGTCCGGGGGGGGGGTCCTATGTTGAAAGGTGGGGGTGGCTGAGAAGGTGGGGGCAGTTAATTTGGGGAGGGGTGTGGACTGGGGTGCGGGCACCCAGGTCCCTTGGGGGGGTCCCAGGATGTAGTGGGGGTCCCATGTTGGGGTGGGGAGAGTGGATTGGGGTGGGGGCACCCATGTCCATTAGGGGGGGTCTCATGTTGGGGGGGGCTTTGGACTGGGGGGGCACCCAGGTCCCTTGGGGTGGTCCCAGGATGTAGTGGCGGTCCCATGTTTGGGGGGGGGGGGGCTGAGAAGGGGGTACAGTTAATTGGGGGGGGGATGGATTGGGGTGGGGGTAACCAGGTCCCTTGGGGGGGACCAGGATGTAGTGGGGGTCCCAAGATGGGGGGGGGGCAGCTAATTTGGGGGGAGCGGGAGGGCTTGCATTGGGGTAGGGGCACCCAGCTCCAACGGAAGGTCCAGGGAGGGGGGGCCTCTGTGGCGGGCTCCCCAGCTGGGGGGGCCGGGGGGGCTCCCCCATCTCCAGAAGTTTTATTTGGGGGGGTCCAGCTTTTCGGGGGGGCCCCATTAGCTGGGGGAGGGGGTCCCCATTACAGGATGGAGCCGGTGGGACCCAGTCCGTGGCGGCCGGTGGGTGGGGGGTCCCCAATCGCAGGGGGGGTTTCCCAGTCTGTGGGGGGGTCCCCGGTCCTTGGGGGGGCCCTGTGCTGTGGGGGGGCCCCTAGCAGCGCCCCACCTTGGCGTCGCCGATGGCCCCCCAGACGTCGAAGACGAATTCGTCCGGGAAGGCGAAGTCCCCGAGCTGGGAGTCGAGCGCCTGGGCCAGCGCGTCGGGGTCGCGGGCGTCGCGGCCCAGCTCCACCATGGTGGCGGCTGCGGGGACACGGGGACAGTGAGGGGACAGTGGGGGGACACTGGGGGGACAGTCGGGGGGGCCCAGCCCAGCCCCATCATGGTGGCAGCTGCGGGTGGACAGTGGGGACACTGGGTTGACGATGGGGACAGTGGAGGGACAGTGGGGGGTCCCAGCTCCACCATGGTGGCGGCTGCGGGGACACGGGGACAGTGGGGACATTGGGGGGACAATGGGGACACTGGGGTGACAATGGGGACAGTGGAGGGACGGTGGGAGGACAGTGGGGGGTCCCAGCTCCACCATGGTGGCGGCTGCGGGGACACGGGGACAGTGGGGACATTGGGGCGACAATGGGGACACTGGGGTGACAATGGGGGGGTCCCAGCTCCACCATGGTGGCGGCTGCGGGGACACCGGGACAATGGGGACAGTAGGGGGACAGTGGGGGGGGTCCCAGCTCTACTGTGGGGACAAGGGGAAAATGGGGGGACAACGGGGACAATGGGGGGGGGTCCCAGCTCCACCATGGTGTTGGCTGCGGGGACAATGGGGGGACAACGGGGACCCTGGGGGGGGTGGGGGGTCCCGGCCCAGGGGAGCTCTGTCACCCCCGGAGCAGGGTGGGGCCCAGGAGGTCCCCGACACCCTGGGGGTGGCGGGGCAGAACCTGCAGGGTGGTGGGTGAGGAGGGTCCCCAGCACCCGGGGGTTTCCCCTCACCCTGAGGGGGGGTCCCACCGCCCCAAAGGGCCCCGGGGGTTCCTCAGCACCCTAAGAGGGTCCTGGGGGTCCCCAGCACCCCAAGAGAAGCAACTCGCAGTGGATCGGGGGTCCGCAGCACCCTGGGAGAGGGGGTCCCCAGCACCCAGGGGGCGTCCCCTCATCCGGGGGGGTCCAGGGCGGTCCTCAGCACCCCGGGGGGGTCCCCAAGACCCTAGGAAGGGGCAGCCTTGGTCCCCAGCACCCCAAGAGGAGCAACCCACAGTGGGACAAGGGGGGGGGAGGGGAAACCCACATCGAGGTGGGTGAGGGGGGTCCCCAGCACCCAGGGGGTGTCCCCTGACCTGGGGGGGTCCCGGGGGGGTCCCCAGCCCCCCAGCTCACCCAGCTCGCTGTCCCGGATCCCCATGTAGCTCTCCAGCAGATCGTCCACCTTGGCCACCGCCCGCTCCTCGAAGGCCGACGGCTGGGGGAGGGGGGAAAGGGGGTTCAAGGGGCGGCGCTGGGGATCGGGGGGTCCCCCCCTCGCTTCCCCCACCCCGCTGCGGGGTCCCCTACCTGCTCCTCGACGGTGGCGGGTCCGCGGGCGCGCAGGCGCAGGGTGCCCCGGCCGGTGCCCAGCTGGGTGCCCCCCCCGCGGCCCCCCCCGCCCCGGGGGCCGATCATGTCTGGAAGGCAACGGGGGGGTGGGGAGGTTTAGGGGGACTGCGGATTATTGGGGGACCCCCCCCCAGTATGGACAGCGGGCTGAAGCCACCCACAGACCCCCCCCAGGACCCAAAGAGGGGAGGGGACAGGTTGGGAGGGGGCTCCACAGTGCCCCACACGTCAGTCTTGGGGGGGGGGGGGGGGGGCGCAAGGTTTTGGGGGTCCCCAATGAGCTCCTCCTTTGGGTTCTGGGGTATCCCCCTTCCCCCCCCTGCTCATAGAGGACCCCTCAGCTCCCCCTTGGTTTGGGGGATCCCCTCTGCCGCTCCCTGAGGATACAGCCCACTCCTCGAATTTTGGGGTTCCCCCCAGCACCACGGGTCCCCATCAGCCCCTCCCCCGGGTTTTGGGGTTCCCCCAGCAATACGGGTCCCCATCAGCCCCCTCCCTGGGTTTTTGGGTCCCCCCCACAGCCCCGCCCCCCCCCCGGCTTTTGGGGTGTGTTCCCCCCAGCACTACAGGGCCCATCAAACCTCCCTCGGATTTTGGGGTTCCCCCATGCCCCCCCCAGCACTACGGGCCCCCATCAACCCCCTCTTCGGTTTTGGGGTGTCCCCGCCCCAGCACCACAGGTCCCCATCAGCCCCTCCCCCTGCGAATTAGGGGGTCCCCACCACCCTCCCTTTGGTTATTGGGGTTCCACCCGGCACCACGGGTCCCCATCAGCCCCCCCGCGGGTTTTGGGGTCCCCCCCAACCAGGTTTTGGGGATCCCCCCAGCACTGTGGGTCCCCCCTCAGCCCCCTCCCGGGTTCTGGGGTCCCTCCCTCAGGGCCATGGGGTCCCCCTCACTTTGGGGGGAGGGGGAGGTCTCTTAAAGTGCCCTCCCCACCTCTGCAGATTTCAGGGGGTCCCAGCAGTGGGGATGTCCCCACCCCAATACCAGCGGACACCTGGATCCGCACCCCCCCCCTTACTGGTGGTGCTCCCAGTGCTCCCAGTAACCCCCAGCACCACCCTCCAGCCCGGGATGGGGGACACCAAAGCCCCACATGCCTGGGTGTCCCCCCCATGACACCTGGGTCCCCCCAACCCCGCAAGTGAGGTGGCTGCCCTGGGGTGGGGAGCCCACCCATTGGGGGACCCCCCGTATCCCACGGGGACCCCCCCAGTCCTCCCAGTGCTCCCAGTAACCCCCAGCACCACCCTCCAGTCCAGGATGGGTGACACCAAAGTCCTGACGCCTGGGTCCCCCCAACCCCACAAGTGAGGTGGCTGCCCTGGGGGGGGGACCCCACCCACTGGGGAGCCCCTGTATCCCACGGGGACCCCCCCAGTTCTCCCAGTGCTCCCAGTAACGCCCAGCACCACTCTCCAGCCCGGGATGGGGGACAGCAAAGTCCCGGATGCGTGGGTCCCCCCGCCCCGAGACACCTGGGTGCCCCCCAAACCCCACAAGTGAGGTGGCTGCCCTGGGGGGGGGACCCCACCCATTGGGGGACTCCCCATATCCCACGGGGACTCCCCCAGTCCTCCCAGTGCTCCCAGTTTGGGCTCACCGAAGGCCTTGCGGGGCTCGGTCAGCTGGAGGGCGAAGGTGCGGCCCCGGGGCAGCTCCTTCAGCATCTTGGCCACCTCGTAGTGCCGGGCACCCACCAGGCTCCGCCCATCGATGGCCTCGATCATGTCCCCGACGCCGATCACCGGGATGCGGTCGATGACGCTGCCTTCGCGGATCCGCTGCGGGGACCACCCGGGGGTCACCACGGCCCCCCACGACGCAGGGTGGCCCACGGTGACCTCCTCCCATCCCCACGTTGGCTTGGGAACCATCACAGATGTTCCTGGGTCCCCAACCCATCCCCACGGCAGCTCAGGGACCATCTGGGAAGTCCACGGCCCCACAACTTGGTCAGGCATGACCCTTGGTGGCCTCCTCCCCATCCCCACGTTGGCTTGGGAACCATCTGAGATGTTCCTGGGTCCCCAACCCATCCCCATGGCAGCTCAGGGACCATCCAAGGGGTCCCCACATCCCACCATGATAACCCAGGATGACCTTTGGTGGTCTCCTCCCCATCCCCACGTTGGCTTGGGAACCATCTGAGATGTTCCTGGGTCCCCAACCCATCCCCATGGCAGCTCAGGGACCATCCAAGGGGTCCCCACATCCCACCATGATAACCCAGGATGACCTTTGGTGGTCTCCTCCCCATCCCCACGTTGGCTTGGGAACCATCTCAGATGTTCCTGGTCCCCTCAGCAATCCCAGAGCAGCTCAGGGACCACCTAGGGTGTCCACGTGTCCCCACACCATGGTCAGGGATGTCCCATGTTGGCCTCCTCCCCATCCCCATATTGGTCTGAGAACCATCTCAGATGTTCCTGGGTCCTCAACCCACACCCACGGCAGCTCAGGGACCACCACGGGTCACCACGACCCCCACGATAATCCAAGATGACCCTCGGTGGTCTCCTCTCCATCCCCATCCCCACGTTGGCCTGGGAACCATCTCAGATGTTCCCGGGTCCCCTCAGCAACCCCAGAGCAGCTCAGGGACCACCCAGGGCGTCCACGTGTACCCACACCATGGTCAGAGATGACCCTTGGTGGCCTCCTCCCCAACCCCACATTGGCTTGGGAACCATCTCAGATGTTCCTGGTCCCCTCAGCAACCCCAGAGCAGCTCAGGGACCATCCACGTGTCCCCACACCATGATAACCCACGATGACCCTTGGTGGCCTCCTCCCCATCCCCATGTTGCCCTGGGAACTGTCTCAGATGTTCCCAAGTCCCTAACCGGTCTCACAGCAGCTCAGGGCCCACCCAAGGGGTCCACGTGTCTCCACATCATGGTCAGGGATGACCTTTGGTGGCCTCCTCCCCAACACCACGTTGGCTTGGGAACTCTCTCAGATGTTCCCGGGTCCTCAACCCAGCCCTATGGCAGCTCAGGGACCACCTGGGAAGTCCACGACCCCACACCACGGTCAGGGGTGACCCTTGGTGGCCTCCTCCCCATCCCCACATTGGCTTGGGAACCATCTCAGATGTTCCTGGTCCCCTCAGGAACCCCAGAGCAGCTCAGGTACCATCCACGTGTCCCCACACCATGATCAGGGATGACTCTTGGTGGCCTCCTCCCCATCCCCACACTGGTCTGGGAACTGCCTCAGATGTTCCCGGGTCCCTAATCAGTCTCACAGCAGCTCACAGACCACCCAAGAGGTACCCACATCCCACCATGATAACCCAGGATGACCCTTGGTGGCCTCCTCCCATCCCCACGTTGGCTTGGGAACCATCTCAGATGTTCCTGGGTCCTCAACCCACACCCACAGTGGCTCAGGGACCAGCCGGGGGTCACCACGGCCCCCCACAATAATCTAAGATGACCCTTGGTGGTCTCCTCCCCATCCGCATGTTGGCCTGGGAACCATTTGAGATGTTCCTGGGTCCCTAACTCAGCCCCAGAGCAGTTCAGGGACCACCCAGGAGACCCCACAGCCCCCATCAACGCCCAAGGATGATCCTCAGTGTTCTCCATCCCCACTTTGACATCTGGGCACCATCTCTGGTGTCCCCACCAGCTCCACGACGACTCAAAGACCACTCAGGAGACCCCACGTCTCCCATCAACGCTCAAGGATGATCCTTGCTGTCCTCCATTCTCACGTTGACTCGGCCAGCACCCATGACGTCCCCATGCCCCTCCCCACCCCAGGGGGCTCAAGGACCACCCAGATTACCCCACATCCCCCAACAACGGTCAAAGATAACCCTTGGTGTCCTCCACCCCCACGTTGACCTGGCCACCAACCAACACATCCCCATGTTCACCCCAGCCCCACAACTACTCAAAGACCATCCAGGAGACGCCATGTGCCCCATCAACACTCAAGGATGACCTTTGGTGTGCTCCATCCTCACATTGACTTGGCCAACATCCATGACGTCCCCATGTCCCCCCCTACCCTGGGGGACTCAAGGACCACCCACATGACCCCACATCCCTTGTCAACGCTCAAGGATGATCCTTGGTGTCCTCCATCCCCATTTTGACACTTGGGCACCATCTCTGGTGTCCCCACCAGCCCCACGATGACTCAAAGACCACTCAGGAGACCACATATCTCCCACCAACACTCAAAGATGACCCTTGCTGTCCTCCATCCTCACGTTGACTCAGCCACCACCCATGACGTCCCCATGCCCCTCCCCACCCCAGGGGGCTCAAGGACCACCCAGATGACCCCACATCCTCCAACAACAGTCAAAGATGACCCTTGGTGTCCTCCACCCCCACGTTGACCTGGTCACCACCTGGCACGTCCCCATGTCCACCCCAGCCCCACAACTACTCAAAGACCATCCAGGAGACCCCATGTGCCCCATCAACACTCAAGGATGACCTTTGGTGCGCTACATCCTCACATTGACTTGGCCAACATCCATGATGTCCCCACGTCCCTCCCCACCCCAGAGGGCTCATGACCACCCAGATGACCCCACGTCCCCCATCAACGCTCAAGGATGACCCTTGGTGTCCTCCATCCCCACGCTGACACCACCTCTGGTGTCCCCACCAGCCCCACGACGACTCAAAGACCACCCAGGAGACCCCACGGCCAATGACAACGCTCAAGATGACTCTTGGTGTCCTCCATCCTCACGTTCACTTGACCACCATCCATGATGTCCCCATGTCCCTCCCCACCCCAGGGGGCTCACGACCACCCAGATGACCCCACGTCCCCCATCAACGCTCAAAGATGACCCTTGGTGTCCTCCATCCCCACCTTGACTTGGCCACCACCCACGACGTCCCCGTGTGTGTCCCCCCGCCCCAGGGGGTCTCGGGTCCCCCCGCAGCGGTGTCACCTTGATGAAGGCGTAGCCGGCGCCGTTGTCGGTGATGGTGAGCCCCAAGGCCTCCTCCGACTTGAAGACCTCGACCTCCTTGCGCTGGCCCTTGGTGTGGGCGAAGATGAAGTCCTCCAGGCCGATCTGGCCCCCCAGCAGCTTCTCCATGTCCACCTTGTGCGTGTTGAGGGTGCAGAACATCACCTGGGGGGGGTAGGGGGAAGGTGTGAGGGGGGGGATATTGGGGACACCCCCGTGCCTCGGGGACACGCGGGGAGTGGGAGGGAGCTGGGAGATGCTGGAGAGGTTGGGGACAAGGGGGACCCCCCCGGCACGTGGGAGCTTCTCAGGGGCACAGGGGACCCCCCCGGGGGACAGCCAGGACCCTCCTAGGGAACATGAGGGACCCCTCTGCCTGGGGACAGGGGGGGACCCCCCACTGGGGACACCCAGGAGACTCCCCAGGGGACATGAGGGACTCCCCTCACTGGGGTCACGAGGGGCCCCCCCATTGGGGACACCCAGTGTCCCCTCACCCCAATTCCCACTGCCCCCCCCCGGCCCTGCCCCAGCCTGGGGGTCCCCTCCACTCCAGGGGTCCCCAATACCCCCCCCCACCCCTTCCTGCCATCCAGCCCCAAAGGTGCCCCCCACCCCCTCTGGATGCCACCCCCCTGCCCTGCCAGCACCCATGGGTGCCCCCAAACCCCTCCAGGTGCCCCTTCCTCACCCCCCAGCACCCCTGGGTGCCCCTAAACCCCGCTGGGTGCCCCCCCCCCAGCTCCCCTGGGTGCCCCCCACCTCGCCTGGGGCGATGCCAAAAGTACCAACACTCAGCCCCCAGCACCCATTGGTGCCCCAAAACACCTCTGGGTGCCCTCCCCAGCATCCTGGGTGCCCCCACACCCCCCCGGGTGGCCCCCCCAGCCCCCCTGGGTGCCCCCACCTCACCCGGGGGGATGCCAAAGGTACCAACTCTCAGCCCTCAACACCCCTGGGTGCCCCCAGACCCCTCCAGGTGCGCATTTTTCAGCCCTGTAGCACCCCTGGGTGCCCCCGAACCCCCCCGGCTGCCCCCACCTCGCCGGGGGGGATGCCGAAGGCCTCGCCGATCTTCCCGTAGAGCTCGCGGACGTTGCTGAAGCCCTCGACGCGGCCCGTGGGGCTGCCGTGCGCCAGCTGCGTGTGGAACACCAGGCGCGGGCGCAGGGCGGGGGGCGGCGGGGGCAGCCCCGGGGGGGAGGGGGCCCCCGCTCCCACCCCCGCGCCCCCCTCGGGGCCTTCGCTGGCGGCCGCCCCCCCGCGCCCCCCCGCCGCCTCCTCGTTCTCCACCAGCGGCGGGGGCTTCTTGCGGCGGCCCAGGCCCAGCGGCATCGGGGGGGTGGGGGCCCCCCGCCCCGAGAGGGGGGGTCCTGCGGTGCTTGGCGGGGGGGCTGAAACGAGAGGGGGAAACTGAGGCGGGGGGGGCTGGGGGGGACTGAGGGGTGCGGGGGGAAGGGGGGAATCGAGGGGTACGGGGGGGAGAACTGAGGGGTACGGCGGGGGGAACCCGAGGGGTACGGGGGCGTTGGGGGGCTGAGGGGTGCGGGGGGGGAATCGAGGGGTGCGGGGGGGTTGGGGGGGCTGAGGGGTGCGGGGGGGAACTGAGGCACGGGGGGGTGAGGGGCAAGGGGGGGGGGGGGTTGGGCCTGGTGGACGCCCGGTTCCGAGCCCTCCCTCCCCGCAAACAGCCCCGCCCCCAGGGACCGGGACACCCCCCGGGACCGGGACACCACCCTCCCCCCCCCCGGCCCTCGGGACCCCCCCGGGACCCCCGCTCACCGACCGGACCCTCCCGCTTCCGAGCCGGGCGCTGCTACTGGAGCGACACTTCCGGGAAGGCGGGGCCAATCCCCGTCCGGACCAATCATCGGCGCCGCTCCGCGCCGCCGGCCAATGGGACGCGCGGGGGGGAGGGAGCAGGAAAGGGCTCGGCCGCCTCTCCCCCCTCTCCCCGGGGCGATGGGCGCGCCCGGCGCCGCGCCCGCCGGTGGGGCTTCCCGCGGCCAATCAGAGGCGAAGAGTGCGAGTCCGGGGGCGGGGGCGAGGGGAGCCGACCACGTTTGGGGGGGGTGCACCGGCCAAGGCCCCACCTGGGAGGGCCCAGCTGCCACCGGGGGCACAAGGACACAGACCCCATTTTGGGGGGTCCCAGACACCCCCGGAGGGGGCTCAGAGGGGCCCAGACACCATTTTTGGGGTCCCCAACCCTACTTGGGGGGCACAGACAGGCCCTGACCCCATTTTGGGGATCCCCAACCCCATTTTGGGGGGCACAGACCCCACTTGGGGGGGCACAGACAGGCCCAGACCCATTCTGGGGGTCCCTGATACCACTTGGGGGGCACAGACAGGCCCAGACTTAATTTGGGGGGCACACATGGGCCCAGACCCCATTCTAGGGATCCCCAACCCCACTCTGGGGTTCCAGACCCCATTTTAGGGGGCACAGACAGGCCCAGACCCCATTCTGGGGTCTCATACCCCATTCTGGGGGTCCCAGACCCCATTTTTGGGGTCCCCAACCCCATTCTGGGGGTCCCAGACAGACCCAAACCCCATGTTGGGGGTCCCCACCCCCCCGGGGGTCCCCCGGCGCCCCCCAAGCAGCGGAGGCGGGGCAGGTTGCAGCGCTTTATCGAAGCCGCGCTCTCTTTTCCAGGCAGTTTCACCCCAAAGGGTCAGAGGGCCCCGCCCTGCCCCCCACCCCCACCCTGAGCCGCCTGCGGCCCCCCCAAACCCCACCCCCCCACACCCCACCCTCCTCAGGGGGCTCCCCCCTGGCCTGGGGGGCTGGGGAGGGGGACACAGACCCCAGGACCCCCACAGCTTGGAGATGGTGGGGGATGAGACCACCCTGAGACCTCCAAATGGGGGGAGGTGGGGGGCACAAGGTCACCCCAGGGCCACCAAGAGCCCCGAGATGGGGCTGAGGAACCCCAAGATGGGGTGGGGAATGAGGACACCCCAATACCCCCAAATGGGGGGGGGGGGGAGGAGAACACCAGGAGCCCTGAGATGGGAGTGAGGAACCCCAAGATGGGGACGAGGAGGCCCTGGGACCTCCAGACCCCCAAAGCTTTAAGAGAGGAGGTCAAGGTCATCCCACCACCCCCAGACCCCCAAGATGGGATGGGGGGGACACCAAGGAGACCCCAAGATGGGTTGGGAAGGGGATGAGGAGACCCTGGGACCCGCCCCAGATCCCCAAGATGGTGGGGGACGAGGACACCTCAAGACCTCCAACACCTTAAGGCAGGAGGTCAAGATCACCCCACCACCCACAGACCCCCAAGATGGGGGTGGGGGGACACCAAGGACACCCCAAGACTGGGTGGGAGGAGGATGAGGAGAACCCGGGACCTCCAGATCCCCAAGATGGTGGGACCTGAAGACATCTCAAGACCTCCAAAGCCTTAAGACAGGAGGTCAAGGTCACCTCACCATACCCAGACCTCCAGGATCAGGGTGGGGACACCAAGAACACCCCAAACAAGGCAGGGTGAGGACCCCAGGGACACCCCGCAAGACGAGGCGAGGTGAGGACCCCAAGGAACCCTCGAAGCCTGGAGATGTTTGAGGAGCAGCTCCCGGCCCAGAGCCCGGCACGGGCAGCAGAGCACCCGTGGGCACGAGCCACCCCCCATCCCGGGGTGGTCCCCGAGATGTCCAAAGCCCACCCCGACCGGGTTCGGGGGGGCTAGACGGGCAGGATCTGCTCCAGGAGGGTCTTGGAGGAGGGTGGGATCCTGTCGGGGAACTTGACCTCGAACTCGATGATGAGGTCCCCGCGCTGGTCGGGGGTGCGGGGGTAAGGCAGCCCCTCCCCTGGGATGCGGCGTTTCACCCCCGGCTTCAGGACATCCTTGAAGACCATGGGGATGGTGCGGCCATCCAGCGTCGGGGCGTTGACCGTGCAGCCGCAGAGGGCCTGGGTGAGGAGAACATGGGGGCTGCCTGTCACCACGGGGGCTACCAGAGCCACCACCCAACCACCCAGACCCACCAACCAACCACCCATCACGTCCCCACCACCAAGATCCACCACCCATCATGTCCCCACTGTGTCCTCATCATCGCCAAGACCAACAACCCAACCACCCATCAAACCCCCGCTACCAAGGTCCACCATCCATCATGTCCCCTCCATGCAGACCCCCCCACCCAGCAACACCGCTCATCACAACCCATCGTGTCCTCCCCAAGACCAACCACCCCGTGTCTCTCTACCAACCAAATCACCCACTCCATTGTGTTCTCACCACCACCACTACCACCTGCCCGTCACATCTCCACCACCAAGACCAACCACCAACACCAAACGCCCAACCACCCATCACGTTCCACTACCAAGATCCACCCCCTATCATGTCCTCAGCACTAGGGCCAGCCAGCCATCCATCATGTCTCCACCACCCAAACCCACAACCCAGACCCATTAACAATCACATCCCCACCAGCCAACCATCCATCATGTCCCCACCACTAAGACCCACCACTCAATCCAACCGCTCATCACGTCCCCACTACCAGGGTCCACCAGCCATCATGTCCTCCCCAAGACCAGCTGCCCAACCACTCATCACGTCCCCACCACCAAGGCCCACAAGCCATCATGTCCCCACTACTCAGACCAATCACCCATCACGTCCCCACTACCAAGGTCCACCATCCATCGTGTCCTCCCCAAGACCAACCACCCCCTGCATCCCCACCACTGTCAAGACCAATCGTCATGTCACATCTCCACCACCACCAACCACCCACCACATCTCCACTATCTAGGTCCACCACCCATCACATGCCCATCACGTCCCTACCATCCCCCAACTACCCAGACCCACCACCCCCTGCATCCCCACCACCTCGACAACCCCTTGTCACGTCCCCACCACCCAGACCCAACCACTCCACTCTGTTCTCATCATCACCAAGACCAACCGCCCAACCACCCATCCCACCCCCACCACCAAGGTCCACCACCCATCACAACCCCACGCTCATCAAGACAAGCTGCCCATCATGTCACTACCATGCGTCACATCCCCACCATCCAGATCAACCACTCCACTGCGTCCTCACCACCACCAAGACCACCTGCCCATCACATCTCCACTGCCAAGACCAACCGCCCAACCACTCATCACATCTCCATTACCAAGGTCCATCATCTGTCACGTCCCCATGCCCAAGACCAGCTCCCCCTGCATCTCCACCACTGCCAAGACCAACCGCCCTGTCACATCCTCACCAACACCACCCACCCAACCACCCATCATATCTCCACTACCAAAGTGCGCCACCCATCACACCCCCACCATATCCCTACCATTCCCCAACTACACAGACAACCATCCTTGGTCCCCACCACCCAGACTCATCACCTCCTACACCTCCCCCATCCAGAAACCCCTTGTTACGTCCCCTCCACCCAGACCAACCACTCACCATGTCCCCACCACCCATCACATCCGTGCAACCAAGGCCAATAACCTTGACAACCTCCCTTCATCCCTAACACTGAGACCCACCATGCATCATAGCCCCACCACCACTGCCAACTGCCCAGAGAACCACCCACCCCGTCCCCACCTCAAGATCCACCACCCACCATGTCCTCACCACCCAAAACACCCATCCCCTGTGTCCCTGCCACCCAGAGAACAACCCACCGCGGCCCCACCACCCGCATGAAGCCTCATCCATCACTTCCCCACCACCACCACCAAGATCAACCCACCCTTGACTCCTCTGCCACCGCCAAGACCAACTGCCTGGACAACCACCCACCACGTCCCCACCACCCAGATCCACCACCTATCATGTCCTCACCGACTGCTCCCTGCAGCTCCAGCACCCAGACAACCATGTGTCATGTCACCACCTCTAAGATCCACCAGGCAACCACTCATCGCTTCCCACCACCAAGACCACCCATGGCATCCCCACCACCACTCAGATAAGCCAACTCCGAGACCCCCACCGCCACGCAGACCAACCCTTGCCCGCTGCGTCCCCACCAAGACTGACCCATCCCTGACACGGCCCCACCGCCACCAAGACCACCACCACCACGGCCAACCCCGCCTCCTCAACGTCCCCACCGAGACCACCACCACCACGGCCAACCCCACCTCCTCAGCATCCCCACCGAGACCACCATGGCCAACCTCACCTCAACGTCCCCACCGAGACCACCACGGCCAACCCCACCTCCTCAACGTCCCCACCAAGACCACCACGGCCAACCCCACCTCCTCAACGTCTCCACCACCACCACCACAGCCAACCCCACCTCAACATCCCCACCACGACCAACCCAGCCACTCTGACCCCCCACCCACCCACCCACCTCGCGGAGGCTGATCTTTGCCGGGTAGACAATGTCCGAGCCCTCCCGGCGGAAGACGCCGTGGGGTTTGTCTTTCAGGACGAAGACGACGTCGGCGGGGATGTTGTTGGGCGTCTGGTCGCCCTCCTTGGGGAAGGTGATCTTGGTGCCCTCCTTCCAACCCCGCTTCACCTCGATGGTGAGGATCTTGTCCTCGTTCCGCACCGTCTTCCCGTCGGGGTTGAGACGCTTGTGGGAGATCTTCATCTTCTTGGTGCAACCAGTGTAGATCTCCTCCAGAGAGACCTTCAGGTCATAGAGGACCGGGGGGTCTTGCTTGCGGCAGGCGCCGTCCGGCCCCCCTCGACCGCGGGGGAAGCCGACGCTCCCGAAACCTCCCACGTGGAAGGTGGTGAAGGCGTCATCGCCGTCCTCATCATCCCCGTTGCGTTGGACGAAGAAGGTGTCGAAGGGGTTGCGACCGTCGAAGAACTCGGCGAACATGGCGTGGGGGTCGCCCCGGAAGGTGTAGGTGAAGGTGGGGCCATTGGACCCCCCCGGCCCGGACGTCGGGGCTCCCCCTTTCAGCCCTAGAGAAGGGGGGGAGAGGAAGGTGCCCGTCAGCCCCCTCGGGTGCCGGCGGCGGCTGCGGCACGTCGCCGAAGCACGCCGGCGCGTCACCGGCCAGGGCAGGGCGTGGGGCGAGACGCGGGCAGGGCGTGGGGCAGGCGCGGGCGTGGGGCAGGCGGTCTGGCACGGCCCCAGCGCCGGGAGCGGGAACCGGTTCTCCTCGGGCGCCGGAGGACGCGGCGCAGACAAGACGCCACTGACGGCTCCGGTCGGGCCCCAACAGGCCCAGCCGGATCCATCGCCACCCCCCGGCACGCCCCGGCGTGGCTCCCGGCACCCCCGGGGCTCCAGCCCTGCCGCCCGCGCCCTGCCAGCCCCCCAGCCTCACTGCCAGCCCCCCAGCACCCCCCGCCAGCCCCCCAGCCTCACTGCCAGCCCCCCAGCCTCACTGCCAGCCCCCCAGCACCCCCCGCCAGCCCCCCAGCACCCCCCGCCAGCCCCCCAGCCTCACTGCCAGCCCCCCAGCACCCCCCGCCAGCCCCCCAGCCTCACTGCCAGCCCCCCAGCACCCCCCGCCAGCCCCCCAGCCTCACTGCCAGCCCCCCAGCACCCCCCGCCAGCCCCCCAGCACCACCCGCCAGCCCCCCAGCCTCACTGCCAGCCCCCCAGCACCCCCTGCCAGCCCCCCAGCCTCACTGCCAGCCCCCCAGCCTCACTGCCAGCCCCCCAGCACCACCCGCCAGCCCCCCAGCCTCACTGCCAGCCCCCCAGCCTCACTGCCAGCCCCCCAGCCTCACTGCCAGCCCCCCAGCACCCCCCGCCAGCCCCCCAGCACCACCCGCCAGCCCCCCAGCCTCACTGCCAGCCCCCCAGCACCCCCTGCCAGCCCCCCAGCCTCACTGCCAGCCCCCCAGCCTCACTGCCAGCCCCCCAGCACCACCCGCCAGCCCCCCAGCCTCACTGCCAGCCCCCCAGCCTCACTGCCAGCCCCCCAGCACCCACGGCCAGCCCCCCAGCCTCACTGCCAGCCCCCCAGCACCCCCTGCCAGCCCCCCAGCACCCCCCGCCAGCCCCCCAGCACCACCCGCCAGCCCCCCAGCACCCCCCGCCAGCCCCCCAGCCTCACTGCCAGCCCCCCAGCACCCCCTGCCAGCCCCCCAGCACCCCCTGCCAGCCCCCCAGCACCACCCGCCAGCCCCCCAGCACCCCCCGCCAGCCCCCCAGCCTCACTGCCAGCCCCCCAGCCTCACTGCCAGCCCCCCAGCACCCACCGCCAGCCCCCCAGCCTCACTGCCAGCCCCCCAGCACCCCCCGCCAGCCCCCCAGCCTCACTGCCAGCCCCCCAGCACCCCCCGCCAGCCCCCCAGCCTCACTGCCAGCCCCCCAGCCTCACTGCCAGCCCCCCAGCACCCCCCGCCAGCCCCCCAGCCTCACTGCCAGCCCCCCAGCACCCCCCGCCAGCCCCCCAGCCTCACTGCCAGCCCCCCAGCCTCACTGCCAGCCCCCCAGCACCCCCTGCCAGCCCCCCAGCCTCACTGCCAGCCCCCCAGCACCCCCCGCCAGCCCCCCAGCACCCCCTGCCAGCCCCCCAGCCTCACTGCCAGCCCCCCAGCACCCCCCGCCAGCCCCCCAGCCTCACTGCCAGCCCCCCAGCACCCACCGCCAGCCCCCCAGCCTCACTGCCAGCCCCCCAGCACCCACCGCCAGCCCCCCAGCCTCACTGCCAGCCCCCCAGCCTCACTGCCAGCCCCCCAGCACCCACCGCCAGCCCCCCAGCCTCACTGCCAGCCCCCCAGCACCCCCCGCCAGCCCCCCAGCACCACCCGCCAGCCCCCCAGCCTCACTGCCAGCCCCCCAGCACCCCCCGCCAGCCCCCCAGCACCCCCCGCCACCCCCCCACCTTATCTACATTACAACAGTTATTAGAGCCAACCAGCTTTGGATTCGCGGCTTTGCGAATGCCCGTTCACGGTTGCCGTTTTCCAGGATCTTTTGCAGCTGGATGGGTGCAAACAGCTGATCTCCAGAGAGCAGAGAAGGGAGGCGCAGGATGCGCTGATCTTTCAGGGTCATGAGACAGTGCTGTTCTGTCTCAAATTATATGGTTGCCCACACTCCTCAACCTCTCCGTCCTCGACCCGGGCTCCATCTCCACCACTGTCCCCAAATCCATGGCCAATTCCCTCTGGGAAATCAGGACCATTTCCTATGCAGGGTGTGCTGCCCAGGTCTTCTTCTTTATCTTCTTGATGGCAGGGGAGTATTTTCTTCTGACTGTCATGGCCTATGACCGCTACGTTGCCATCTGCAAACCCCTGCACTACGGGGCCTTCCTGGGCAGCAGAGCTTGCACCAAGATGGCGGCTGCTGCCTGGGGCAGTGGGTTCCTCTGTGCTTTGCTGCACACTGCCAATACATTTTCACTACCACTCTGCCAAGGCAATGCCATAAACCAGTTCTTCTGTGAACTCCCCCACATCCTCAAGCTCTCCTGCTCCAACTCCTTCCTCAAAGAACTTGAGGTTCTTATAGTTTGTGCTATTGTAGGTTTGGGGTGTTTTATTTTCATTGTTCTGTCGTATGTGCAGATCTTCAGGGCTGTGCTGAGGATCCCCTCCGAGCAGGGACAGCACAAAGCCTTCTCCACGTGCCTCCCTCACCTGGCCGTGGTCTCCCTGGTTGTCAGCCCTGCCGTATTCACCTACCTGAGGCTCCCCTCCACCTCCTCACCACTTCTGGATCTGGGGGTGGCGGTTCTGTACTTGGTGGTGCCCCCAGCGTTAAATCCCATCATCTACAGCATGAGGAACCAGGAGCTCAAAAATGCACTGAAGAAGCTGATTCCACCACTTTTCTTTCAGCAGCAATAACGTGCCCATGTCTCTTCGCAGGGATTTCGTGTTCATCTCAGGAACCTCCTCTGCTTTATGCATTTGGTTTGTGATCATCCTGTTTGTCCAGGAAAGTCTGCATCCACTCCACTTCTCCAGAGGCATGAGCCCAGTCCGTCTGACCCAGAGTCCTTTGTACATGTCTCTGCATGAGGTTATCGCTGGTCTCCTGTGTTGCGTCTCTCTAATAAAAGGGGATTTCCTCAGCGCCAGTGCGTGGAGGTTTGGCTCTTCTTCCAAAGCTGAACTCAAGAACAGGCTGAAGAGGTTTTGCCCTGCAAAGCCGTGCTGCTGTTCTTGGGTTCCCCATAGGCTCAGGGGAGGAGGGCATGGGGTGATGTGTTGGGGAAGGAGGCCTGCGCTGGGTGCCCAATTCCCCTGGAGGAGGTGAATGATCAGAAGAGATCTGCCTGGCGCTGTCTCCCATGGCTTTCGAGTACCACGACCTGCTCATTCTGCAGAGCAGCACCACCAGCTCAGGGCTCTGCGGGGAACACGGGGAGGGGGCAGGAGCGGCCAGCCAGGCCAGCACAGACACATTCCCATGGGGAAAGCCTCTCTGGGCAGGCATGTCAGTGGAGAAGAGCAGAGGAGCAACTCTGTGCTTCCAGGGGAGAATAACTGATCAAGTGAAACCTGTTTCTGCGTGCAGCAGGTCAGGGCAGGCTGGACTTTCACTGGCGAAGTGAGAAGAGCTGAGAAGTGGCTGGGCCAGGCTGGAAAGTACCTGGGAGAGGACAACACCAAAGTTAGCTGAGCTGTGTGACCATACAGGGTGAGGACTCACACCAGCCAGGGCTCGTGGAAGGGAGCTGAGATGTGCAGGCACAGGAGAGAAGAGGGACAGGGTGGTGACGGGGCCACCAAGCAGCATCCAGAGGGGGACAGCAAAGACAGGTACGAACAAGGAATTCCTGTGCGTTTCCTTCATTGTGCAGGAATCATAGAATCACAGAATCACAGAAGGCTTTGGGTTGGAAGGGACCTTTAGAGGTCATGTAGTCCAAACCCCCAGCAGTGAACAGAGACATCTTCAACCAGACCAGGTTGCTCAGAGCCCCATCCAACCCAACCTTGAATGTTTCAAGGGATGGGGTCTCCAATACCACTCTGGGCAAGCTGTTCCTGTTTTTCACCACCCTCATTCAAAAAAAATTTCTTCCTTGTGTCCAGTCTAAATCTACCCTCCCTTAGTTTAAAGCTATTACTCCTTGTCCTATCACAACAGGCCTTGCTAAAGACATTGTCCCTGTCTTTCCTACAGGCCCCCTTCAAGTACTGAAATGTGGGCCTCAGCAGGGCCCCCAGCGCGGTGCAATTGATGAGGGAGGATGTGTTGGAACTTGTGGGCCATAAACCCTGGGAAGAAGGGAGTTAGTGCCCAGCCATCCTGACCCTGAGAAGAAGAGAGATAGTGCCGAGGCATCCTGAGGGAGGAAGCAAGGCCTTGGATAAGATAAGAAAAGAATGTGTCTGCATGGCCTTAGTTTAGATGAGCTTAGGAAAAGAATGTGTCTGTATTAGCAACTGTGTTAACCAATCAATAGGTGCCTAGTTTGAAACTTAACCAATCAGTTTAAAACACGCTACCTTCTGATCTGTATAAATGTATGTGTGTAAGAACAATAAAACGATCATCCTGCTTGCAGCAAGCGGTGTCCCGTCTCTCAATCGCGGCAGTTGCTCAGCCTCATCTGCCCATGGCACTGCTCGCACAGAGGCACAGAGACTGGGGCTGCTTGCTTGTCTTGTCACCTCAAACTTCAAACGTAGCTTTGGGGGTCCGTACCGGGCGCCTCTGGCTGCCCTGCTCCGAAAATGCGAACGTCTGCAGATAGCTGGCAGCCAGAAAGAGCTAGCCTGGAAAGCTGTTGCTCAGCCTCATCTGCCCATGGCACTGATCGCTCACAGGAACAGAGACTGGGGCTGCTTGCTTGTCTTGCCACCTCAAACTTCAAACGTAGCTTTGGGGGTCCGTACTGGGCGTCTCAGACAGCCCTGTTCTGAAAATGCGAACGTCTGCAGATAGCACTCAGGCAGAAGGGGCTAGCCTGGAAAGCTGTGGGTCAGCCTCATCTGCCCATGGCACTGCTCGCACAGAGGCACAGAGACTGGGGCTGTTTGCTTGTCTTCACACCTCAAACTTCAAACGTAGGCTGTGAATGGGGGGGTCCCTGACAAGATACTTTCCCTGCTCCAAAACCTCGAACATCTGGAGACAGCTGGCAGCCAGAAGGGGATAGCCTGGAAAGCGGTTGCTCAGCCTCATCTGCCCATGGCACTGCTCGCACAGAGGCACAGAGCCTGGGGCTGCTTGCTTGTCTTGCCCCCTCAAACTTCTAACGTAGCTTTGGGGGTCCCTGCCGGGCTCGTTTCGCAGCTCTGCTCCCAAAATGTGCATCCCCGCTTCCCCGCAGCCCCATCTCCCACATCCCCGAAGCCCCCCGTCCTGTATCCCCGCATCCCTGCAGCCCCCTCTGCCGCAACGCTGGAGCCCCCGGTCCCGCAGCCCCCGGTCCCGCATCCCCGTAGCCCGCGGTCCCACATCCCCGGCGCGCCCGGTGCGGCAGCTCCGCATCCCTGGAACCCCCGGTGCTGCATCCCCCGGCCCCGGAGCCCCTGGTCCCGCATCCCCGGAGCCTCCGGTCCCGCATCCCTGGAGCCCCCGCTGCTGCATCGTCGCGCACCGGAGCCCCCGGTCCTGTATCCCCGCAGCCCCGCAGCCTCCGCTCCTGGAGCCCCCAGTCCTGCATCTCCGCATCCCCGGAGCCCCCAGTCCCGCAGCCCCCCCTCCCGCAGCCCCGCAGCCCCCTCTCCCGCAGCCCCGGTCCCGCAGCCCCCCGGTTCCTCGGGCTGCAGCCGCCGCCGCGCACTGCTCCCGGCCACCGCACGGTCCCGGGGGTGCCCCGGGGGGTCCCGGGGGGATGCTCGGGGTGGGGGGTGGGGGGGCGGTGCGGGCTCTGGCGGCGGCGGGGGAGGGGAGAGGGGCCGCTCCCGTACCTGGGCGGGTCCCGGGGCCGCCGGCAGCGCCCGGTGACAGCGGAAACGCGGCGGGAGCGGCCCCCCCCGCAACGGCACCGGGGGGGGGGGGGTGACACCGGTGTCCCCCGGCACCCTCGGTGTCCCCAGGGTCCCCCGGCTCCCCCCCCCTCGTTGTACCGGTGTCCCCCCATGTCCTGTGCCACCTCGTCCCGGTGCCCCCCCCCATGTCCTGGTGTCCCCATGTCCCGATGTCCCCCCCCGTGTACCGGTGTCCACGTGTCCCTCTGCCACCACGTCCCGGTGTCCCCCCACGTCCTGGTGTCCCCCCACGTCCCAGTGTCCCCCCATGTCGCTCTGTCCCCATGTCCCTGTGTCCCCACGTCCTGGTGTCCCCCCACATCATGGTGTCCCCCCATGTCCCTGTGCCACCACATCCCGGTGTCCCCCTGTGTCCCGGTGTCCCCATGTCCCTCTGCCACCACGTCCCAATGTCCCCCCGTGTCCCCCTGTCCCCATGTCCCAGTGTCCCCATGTCCTGGTGTCCCCCTGTGTCCCCGTGTTCCCCCCCTTGTCCCGGTGTCCCCATGTCCCTCTGCCACCACATCCCAGTGTCCCCCCCATGTCCTGGTGTCCCCCCATGTCCCCTTGTTCCCCCCCATGTCCCTGTGTCCCCATGTCTCAGTGTCCTCTTGTCCCCATGCCACCATGTCCTGGCATCCCCACCTCCACGTGTCCCCATGTCCCCTCATGTCCCCGTGTCTCCATGTCCCTCTGCCACCATGTCCCTATGTCCCCAAGGCACCTTGTCCCTCCATGTCCCGGTGTCCCCATGTCCTGGTGTCCCCCCATGTCCCTGCCTTCCCCCCCATGTCCCAATGTCCCCATGTCCTGGTGTCCCCATGTCCCTCTGCTACCACATCCCGGTGTCCCCCCATGTCCCAGTCCACCCATGTCCCTCTGTCCCTATGTCTCGGTGTCCCCGTGTCCCTCTGCCACCATGTCCCTGTGTCCCCAAGGCACCTTGTCCCTCCATGTCCCGGTGTCCCCATGCCCCTGTGTCCCCAAGGCACCATGTCCCCAACGTCCCCCTGCAAGGCGCCATGTCGCCCCATGTCCTGTCCCCCTGTCCCCATGGCCCCCCATGTCCAGGTGTCCCCATGTCCCCGTGCCCCTCTGTGTCCCCATGTCCCCCATTTCTCTGTCCCCACGTCCCCCATGTCCCTCTGTCCCTGTGTCCCTCTGTGTCCCCATGTCCCCTTCGTCCTCCCTTGTCCCTGTGTCCCCATGTCCCTCTGTCCCCACATCCCCTCTTTCCCTGTCCCCACGTTCCCCCATGTCCCTGTGTCCCTCTGTCCCCATGTCCACCATGTCCCTCTGTCCCTTGTCCCTGTGTCCCCATGTCCCTGTGTCCCCAAGTCCCCATGTCCCTCTGTTCCCATGTGTCCCCATGTCCCTCTGTCCCCATGGCCCTTTGTCCCCATGGCCCTGTGTCCCCATGTCACCCATTTCCCTGTCCTCGCATCCCCCCATGTCCCCATGTCCCTCTGTCCTCATGGCCCTGTGTCCCCATGTCCCCATGTCCCTCATGTCCCTCTGTCCCCATGGCCCTGTGTCCCTATGTCCCTCTGTCACCCACATCCCCCATTTCCCTGTCCCCGTGTCCCCATGTCCATCTGTCCCCACGTCCCCACATCCCCCTGTGTCCCCCATGTCCCTCTGTCCCCATGTCCCCGTCCCCACCACCTGGGGGGCCCTGCCCCCCCTCCCTGGCCACGGGAGCAGGGCAGACCCCGCAAGGAAGGGGAGGAAGAGCGCTCTCACCCCCCCGCACCCCTTGGGGCGTCGAGCGGGGGGCCCTGCCCTCCCTCCTTTTCCGGAGTGCGTGTCCCTTTAAGACCCGCGCCATCTTTGTGCCGGGCGCGGCGGCGCGCATGCGCGGAAGGGGGGGGGGGTTGGCGTGCGCGGGCGCAAGCGGAAGTGCGCAACCCCGGCGCGACAGGAAGTGCGCAGGCCGCGGGCGGAAGTGGGCAGGGCGGGCGCTGGAGGCTTCGAGAAGCGACCGGAGGCGGCGGGGCCGGGCCCGGGAGGGGAGGAGGAGGCGGCCGCGCCATGGTGGATTACAGCGTGTGGGACCACATCGAGGTCTCGGACGATGAAGACGAGACGCACCCCAACATCGACACCGCCAGCCTCTTCCGGTGGCGGCACCAGGTGCGGCCTCCGCCGCCCCCCCGGGGCCCGGCTCCACCGGGAGCCTCGTTCCCAGGGCGGAGGGGGTTCCGCTGTTGTCATGGCAACCGCCTGCGGGGACACACACACCCCCCCCGGGGAGCTCCGCTGTTGCTACGGCGAGCGGGGGGGGCGGGCCTCGCCCTGTTGCCATGGCAACCGGCTGTCGGGACCCCCGGCGGGGGGGGGGGCCTCCCCTGTTGCTATGGCGACCGGCTCGGGGACCCCAGTGGGGGGGGGAGCTCCCGCATTCCCATGGCAACCGCTCCAGGGACCCCCGGGGGGGCTCCCCTGTTGCTGGGAGGGGGGGGTTCCGTGTTGCTATGGCGACCGGCTCGGGGACCCCCGTGGAAGGGGCTCCCGTATTCCCATGGCAACGGCTCCAGGGACCCCCAGGGGTCTCCCCTATTTCGGGGGGGGTGGGGTGTTTCCTGTTGCTATGGTGACCGGCTTGGGGACCCCCGTGGGGGGGGGGGAGCTCCCGCATTCCCGTGACGAAAGCTCCAGGGACCCCCGGAGGGGATGGATTCCCTGGTTGCCATGGCGACGGCTCCAGGGACCCCCGTGGGGGGGGGCTCGCCCATCCCCAGAGCGATCGCTTCCCCCTGACCCCCCCTTTTCACCCTGGGCCCCCCATTTCCATGGCAACCAGGCCCCCCGGGGCTCCCCGTTCCCCCTGGGAAGCGGGCTGGGGGCTGCCCCCGCCGGGTTGACCCCACCGTGTCCCCCTCCCCAGGGAGCTGACACCTGGGGGGGGCGGGGGGACTTGGCCAGCCGGGAGCCGCCGTTTTCCCGATTCAGCCCCGATTTGGTGTGGGGAAGGGGTGAAGCCGCCCCCCCCCGGGCTCTTCCAACCGGAGCTGCATGGGGGGGACTTGTTTTTTTCCCTAAATCCGGATGGTTTGGAGGCGGCGTTTCCCCCTCGGAGCCTCTCCTCGCGCTTCCGGGGAGAACAGACCCGGGAGAGTGCGTCCGGTGTCCCGGAGAGCGCGTCCGGCTTCCCATGTCCGGCTTCCTGGAGAGAGCGCGTCCGGCTTCCTGGAGCGTGTCTGGCTTCCCGGCTTCCCATGTCCGGCTTTCCGGAGTATGTCCGGCTTCCCGGGAGAGCGTGTCCGGCTTCCTGGCTTCCCACGTCCGGCTTCCCGGGAGAGCGTGTCTGGCTTCCCGTGTCCGGCATCCCGGAGAGCGCATCCGGCGTTCCGGGAGAGCGTGTCCGTCTTCCCGGCTTCCCATGTCCAGCTTCCCATGTCCAGTTTCCCGGAGAGCGCACGTCTGGCTTCCCGGCTTCCCGTGTCCGGCTTCCCAGAGAGCGTGTGTCCGGCTTCCCAGAGAGTGTGTCCAGCTTCCCGGCTTCCCGTGTCCGGCTTCCCGGAGCGCGTGTCCGGCTTCCCAGAGAGTGTGTCCAGCTTGCCGGCTTCCCGTGTCCAGCTTCCCATGTCCGGCTTCCCAGAGTGTGTCTGGCTTCCTGGCTTCCCGGAGAGCGTGTCCAGCTTCCCGGAGAGCATGTCCAGCTCTCCAGCTTCCCATGTCCGGCTTCCCGTGTCCGGCTTCCCGGAGCGTGTCTGGCTTCCTGGCTTCCCAGGAGCGTCCGTCCGGCTTCCCAGAGAGTGTGTCCAGCTTCCCGGCTTCCGGTGTCCGGCTTCCCATGTCCGGCTTCCCAGAGTGTGTCCGGCTTCCTGGCTTCCCGGAGAGCGTGTCCAGCTTCCCGGAGAGCATGTCCAGCTTCCCGGCTTCCCGTGTCCGGCTTCCCATGCCCAGCTTCCCAGAGCGTGTCCGGCTTCCTGGCTTCCCGGAGAGCGTGTCCAGCTTCCCAGAGAGCATGTCCAGCTCTCCAGCTTCCCGTGTCCGGCTTCGCGTGTCCGGCTTCCCGGAGAGCGTGTCCGGCTCTCTGGCTTCCCGTGTCTGGCTTCCCGGAGCGCGTGTCCGGCTTCCCGGAGAGCATGTCCAGCTTCCCGGCTTCCCGTGTCCGGCTTCCCATGTCCGGCTTCCCAGAGTGTGTCTGGCTTCCTGGCTTCCCGGAGAGCGTGTCCAGCTTCCCAGAGAGCATGTCCAGCTCTCCGGCTTCCTGTGTCCGGCTTCCTGTGTCCGGCTTCCCGTGTCCGGCTTCCTGGCTTCCCGGAGAGCGTGTCCAGCTTCCCGGAGAGCATGTCCAGCTCTCCAGCTTCCCGTGTCCGGCTTCCCAGAGCGTGTCTGGCTTCCTGGTTTCCCAGGACCGTGCGTCCGGCTTCCCGGAGAGTGTGTCCGGCTCTCTGGCTTCCCGTGTCCGGCTTCCCGGAGCGCGTGTCCCACTTCCCAGAGCGTGGCTAACAAGGCCAGGGCGGGGGGGGCCCGACTTAACGATGCCCCCAGCATCTCTCCCACCGCGTTTCCTCCCCCCAGGCTCGCGTGGAGAGGATGGAGCAGTTCCAGAAGGAGAAGGAGGAGCTGGACAAAGGACGCCGGGAATGCAAGCGGAAACTCGCCGAGTGCCAGAAGAAGCTGAAGGAGCTGGAGGTGGCGGAGGCGGCCGGCGGGAAGGGCGAGCTGGAGAAGCTCCAGGCTGAAGCCCAGCAGCTGAGGAACGAGGAGAAGAGCTGGGAGAACAAACTGGAGGAGCTGAAGAAGAAGGAGAAGAACATGCCCTGGAACGTGGACACCCTCAGCAAAGACGGCTTCAGCAAGGTGGGTTTGGGGGAGCCCCCCCTGGTGCCCCCCCTTCCCTCCCCGCGTCGCTGACGTCCTTCCGCTCCCCAGAGCGTCTTCAACGTCAAAGCGGAGGAGAAGGAGGAGACGGAGGAGCAGAAGGAGAAGAAACACAAAACCTTCGTGGAGAGATACGAGAAGCAGATCAAACACTTCGGTGAGCGCCGGGGGGGGGGTGGCACGCGGCGCCCCAAAACCACGGGGTTTTCTCCGGATTTATTCCGTTTTTTCCCCCTGCTCGCCCAGGCGAGGCGAAGCGGCGCGCGCTGCCTTCGTTAATCACAGTTTGGGGGGGTTAATTAACCTCGGGATGAATCGTTTCTCCCCCCTCCCTGCCTCGCTGACGAGATTTGGAGCCCGTTCGCTCTCTGACGAGCGGGGAAAACCTTCCTCTGCCAACCAGGGATGCTGCGGCGCTGGGACGACAGCCAGAAGTACCTCTCGGATAACCCGCACCTCGTTTGCGAGGAGACGGCTAATTACTTGGTCATCTGGTGCATCGACCTGGAGGTGGAGGAGGTGAGAGAGCGGGAGGAAGGCCGGGATTGCCTCCTCCTCGCCTCGCCGGCGGGTGGAGCTGCTTTTCCTGCCGGGATCTGTGGGATTTGGGAGCCGTGGGATCGGGGAATGGCGGAATCGCCGAGGTTGGGGCAGACAGAGCCGCGTCGGCACCCCGACGCTGCCAGCTCCCCCCCCAGACCCCGGCCCCGCGGGTCCTGAACCCCCCCAGGGACGGTGACCCCAGCCCTGCCCCTGCCTCGGGGTGCAGGAATGGTCCCCAGTGTCCCCCTGAAACCTCCCCGGGAGCTGGGGGAGCCCCGGGGGGGTTTGGGGGGAAGGGACCTTGAGTGGGAGCTGGGGGGGGGTCTGGGGGGAAGGGACCTTAGCAGGGGATGGGGGAACCGTGGGGGGTTTGGGGGGGGGAAGGGACCTTTAGTGGGAGTTGGGGGAACCCCGGGGGGGTCTGGGGGGGAAAGAGACCTTTAGGGGGAGATGGGGGAGCTGGGGGGGGGGAAGGGACCTTGAATGGGAGACAGGAGGGTCTCAGGGGGGAAGGGACCTTTAATGGGAGCTGGGGGAGCCCTGGGGGGGTTTGCTGGGGGGAAGCGCCCAGCTGAGAGTTCTGTCCCCTGTTTTCGGGGGGTGTTTGCGGGCGCGGGGGTCTCCCCGGAGCCGAGCAGCCCCCGCTCCCCCAGCCTGGCCCCGGCAGAGGGGCTCCCGCCCCGGGTCATCTCCGGCAGCTCCGGGCCCCCGCCCCGCACCGAGGCACCCCGAGCCGGGCGCAACCACGGGGCGATTTGGACTGCAAAAGCCCTCGGAGACCCTCGAGTGCAGCCGGGTGCAGGGCTCTGGGGGGGTGCTTTTACCCCCAAAAAAGGGGGTTGGGGCTGAGCCCCCCGCCCTGGCGGCCGCCGGGTGAATTTTCAGCCTCGCCCCGTTTCCCCCCCCCCTGCAGAAGCACGCGCTGATGGAGCAGGTCGCCCACCAGACCATCGTCACGCAGTTCATCCTCGAGCTGGCCAAGAGCCTGAAGGTCGACCCCAGGGCTTGTTTCAGGCAGTTTTTCACCAAAATTAAGGTGAGGAAACCGAGCCAGACCCCCCACGCGGGCGGTTGCTCGCCGAGCCGCGCCCGGGTGGGTTGTGGGGGGGGAACCTGGGGGTCCTGGGGTGCCCCCCGTCACCGCTCCCCTCGCAGACGGCCGACCAGCAGTACATGGAGGGCTTCAACGACGAGCTGGAAGCCTTCAAGGAGCGGGTGCGGGGGCGAGCCAAGGCGCGCGTCGAGAAGGCGATGAAGGAGTACGAGGAAGAGGAGCGGCAGAAACGCCTGGGCCCCGGCGGGCTCGACCCCGTGGAGGTGTACGAGTCCCTCCCGCCCGTGAGTATCGCCCTGCGCTGGCTTTGTTTTTGGGGGTAAACCGGCAAAATTTGGTCGCGGGTTAAGGAGTGGGGGGCTTTGCTGACCTCCCCCTCCTCCTCTCCTCGCCCTTCGGCCTCGCAGGAGCTGCAGAAATGCTTCGACGTGAAGGACGTGCAGATGTTACAGGACGCCATCAGCAAAATGGATCCCACCGTGAGTATCGCCAGGCTTCGGGGGGTGCGCGGGGGACTCCCCCCGCTCCACCAGGGCTGGTGGACGTCCCCCCCGAGCCTTCATCCCCCCCAAACTCCTCTTGCAGGAGGCCAAGCACCACATGCAGCGCTGCATCGACTCGGGGCTGTGGGTCCCCAACGCCAAGGTGGGAGAGGCCGCCGAGAAGGGCGGCGAAGCCCCCTACGAGGAAATCAGGAAGGAGAACGGCGGCGAGGAGGAAGGAAAGCCATGAGCTGGGGGGGGGCGCGGGGGGGTGTGCGTGGCGAAAACGGCCCCAAAGCTGGGAAAAATGACTTAAAGGCTGGAAAAAACCGACCTGGAGGCTGCAAAAAGTGACCCAGAGGCGAAAAAGAGAGTCCTGAAAGCTGAAAAAAACGACCCAAAGGCTAAAAAAATTACATAAAGGCTGGGAAAAGCGACGGAAAAGCTAAAAAAAAAAAGACTTAAAGGCTAAAAAAGCGACTCAAAAGCTAAAATAAGCGACCTAAAGGCTAAAAAATTTGCGTAAAGGCCGGAAAAAGCGACCGAAAGGCTACAAAAAAGACCTAAAAGCTGAAAAAAAAAGACCTAAAAGCTGAAAAAAAAAGACCTAAAAGCTACAAACCCAACTCCTGCAGGCTAAAAAAACCCCAAAAGGCTGAAAAACCGGACTTAAAGGCTCAAAAAAAAGTTCAAAAGGCTCAGAAAAAGGCCTCGAGGCTAAAAAAAGGGCATAAAGCATTAAAAAAAAGGGGGGGGGGTGTGCGCCTCCCCTCCCCCCCCCCCCACCCTGCGAGGGCCGGGGGGGGGGGGGGTGCTGGGGGGGAGGGGTGCCGGCGCGCGGCGGCGGGCGGGGAATAAAGAGATGGGAGAAGCTGGGCGTGGCGTGGTGGGGGAGGGGCTGGGGGCCAGCTGTGCCGCCAGCTGTGTGGCCGTGCCCCTCGCTGCGGGGCCTCGCGCCGGCTGTGCCCCCCCTGGTTCTGGATCCAGCTGTGGGCCCTCGATCCAGCTGTGCCCCCCCAGTTCTGGATCCAGCTGTGGGCCCTTAATCCAGCTGTGCCCCCGATTCTGGATCCAGATGTGGCCCCCCCAGTCCAGCTGTGCCCCCCAGGTTCTGGGTCCAGCTGTGGGCCCTGGTTCTGGATCCAGATGTGGCCCCTCAGACCAGCTGTGCCCCCCAGGTTCTGGGATGCAGCTGTGGGCCCTCGATCCAGCTGTGCCCCACGTTCTGGATCCAGCTGTGGGCCCTCAGTCCAGCTGTGCCCCCGGTTCTGGATCCAGCTGTGGCCTCGCAGTCCAGCTGTGCCCCCCCAGGTTCTGGGATCCAGCTGTGGCCCCTCGATCCAGCTGTGCCCCCCAGTTCTGGGTCTGGCTGTGCACCCTTGGTCCAGCTGTGGGCCCTGGTTCTGGATCCAGCTGTGGCGAATCAATCCAGCTGTGCTGCAGTCCAGCTGTGCGGCCACCACTTCGCTGGTTTGGATCCAGCTGTGCTCTCTGTAGCCCCCCGCCCTTGGTGTGCATCCAGCTGTGGCCTCTCGGTCCAGCTGTGGCCCCGGGCTTTGGATCCAGCTGTGGCTGCTTGTTCCAGCTTTTCCCGGGCTTTGGATCCAGCTGTGGCCCTTCGATCCAGCTGTGCCCCCGGCTTGGATCCAGCTGTGCCCTCTCCAGCCCCCCCTTGGTGTGGGTCCAGCTGTGCCTCCGGTTTTGAATCCAGCTGTGCCCCTGTTGTGCCCCCCTGTTTTGGTTCCAGCTGTGGTGTGTCGATCCAGCTGTGGCCCCGGGTTTGGGATCCAGCTGTGGCCCCTTGGTCCAGCTGTGCCCCCCAGGCTTGGCATCCAGCTGTGCTCCCCCTTGGGCTGGGCCCTGATCCAGAGGTGTCCCCAGATCCAGCTGTGCCCCTATAGCCCCGTCCCTGGGGTGTGGATGCAGCTGTGCCCCTGTAGCCCCGCCCCCTGTTTGGATCCAGCTGTGCCCCTGTAGCCCCGCCCCTGGGGTGTGGATGCAGCTGTGCCCCTGTAGCCCCGCCCCCTGTTTGGATCCAGCTGTGCCCCTGTAGCCCCGCCCCTGGGGTGTGGATGCAGCTGTGCCCCTGTAGCCCCGCCCCCCATTTGGATCCAGCTGTGCCCCTGTAGGCCCACCCCTGGGGTATGGATGCAGCTGTGCCCCTGTAGCCCCGCCCCCTGGGGTGGATCCAGCTGTGCCCCTGTAGCCCCGCCCCCCGTTGGGACCCAGCTGTGCCCCTGTAGCCCCGCCCCCTGGGGTGGATCCAGCTGTGCCCCTGTAGCCCCGCCCCTGGGGTTTGGATCCAGCTGTGCCCCCGTAGCCCCGCCCCTCGGTGTGGACCCAGCTGTGCCCCTCCAGCCCCGCCCCCGGTGTAGCTCCACGCGTGGCCCCTCCCACTCCCGCCCAGCTCCGCCCCCTCCCCACCTCTCAGCCAATAGCCGCTGCTGCCGGCTCTTCCCGGGCCGGGGCCGCTCCCAGCGCCCCGCCCATGGGGCGCAGGCGTGTGGGCGTGGCGGCGTGGCAGCGGCTGGCCAATGGCAGCGCGCGTCTCTCGGGCCCAATGGGAGGCGGTGGCTCTGCGGGGCGGAGGGAGCCGGAGCGGCGACGGGGCCAGCGGGGAGCGGGGCCCGGGGCCCGGTAGGAGCCGGGGGGACCGGGCCGGTGGCGGGTCCCGGTCGGTGTGGGGGGGTCCCGGAGGGGCGAGGGAGGGCGGCCGGGAGCCGAGGGGCGGGATCGGGGGGCTGTGGGGCGGGGGGTGAGGCCTGCGGGACTCGGGGTGGGAGGGGGCCGGGCCTGGGGGGGGCTCGGGGTGAGGGTGTCAGGGTGTGGGGCTGGGAGTCTCTGGGGTGAGGGTCTCAGGGTGTGGGGCTGGGGGTCTCGGGGAGTGGGGGGGCTGTTGAGAGGCTCTGGGGTGGGGTCAGGACTTGTGGGGCTCGGGGCATGTGGGGTTGGGGGCCCCACA
Source organism: Opisthocomus hoazin (assembly GCF_030867145.1). NCBI lineage: Eukaryota > Metazoa > Chordata > Aves > Opisthocomiformes > Opisthocomidae > Opisthocomus > Opisthocomus hoazin. The sequence continues at coordinate 3,176,658 of NC_134448.1, read as the reverse complement.
GGTAAGGGACCTGTGGGTATTGGGGCACACAGGGCTGGGGGGCTTTGGGGGGGCTAGGCCTGTGGGGTGTGAGGGGTCGGGATATGTGGGGCTGGGGGTGTCAGGATGTGTGGGGCTGGAACCTGTGGGGTGTGAGGGGTCGGGATGTGTGGGGCTGGGGGTGTCAGGAGGTGTGGGGCTGGGGCCTGTGGGGTGTGAGGGGTTGGGATGTGTGGGGCTGGGGGTGTCAGGATGTGTGGGGCTGGAGCCTGTGGGGTGTGAGGGGTCGGGATGTGTGGGACTGTGTGAGGATGTGTGGGGCTGGGACCTGTGGGGTGCGAGGATTGGGATATGTGGGGCTGGGGGTGTCAGGATGTGTGGGGCTGGGGCCTGTGGGGTGCGAGGGGTCGGGATATGTGGGGCTGGGGATCCGGCTTCCCGGTCTCGCCGACACATCACTTCCCCCCGCTCCAGGTGACGCCAGCCCCGTCCCGCGCCGCCTTCGGAGACCGGCGCCCCGTTATGCTTCAGCTGTCGGCGAGGTGCGGAGCCGCGGCGTCGGGGCGGAGCCCGCCCAGTTCCCCAACTGGGAGAGACTGGGAACGGGTGGCTCCGTGCTCCGCTCAACGCTCGTTTTCCAATATTCCTCCCCCGCAGCCGGGGCGTCGTCGGGGCCCGTCGCCATGTCGCTGTGCCGACGCGCGCCGAAGCCCGGTGAGTCGGACGGCGGAGGCTGCGGCGGCGCGGCGAGCGGCAGCGTCCGGGTTTGCCTGCACTGGGGCGGCGAGGAGGGGCGGGAGCGGTGCCGGACCTACGCCCGCGGCACGCTCAGCGCCGAGGAGATCTGCATCGACCTCGCTCGCCGGATCGGTGAGCGCCGTCGCGCCTCGTCGCGGCACTGTCGCACCTCGTCGCGCCGCCGAGACGCCAAACCCCCCCCCGCCTCGCGTCCCGTGGCTGGGAAATTCCCGCTTTCCTCGTCTCCGGCGCTGTCGTAGCCGCTTTATCCCGTAAATCCCTGCTCTGGTGGCGTTTTTCGGAAGCGGGGAAGCCGGGCACGCGCTGACGGCTCGGGGAGTCGGGGAGCGGCTCCTTCGCCTCCGGCTCGGCGGCGTCGCCAGTTCGGGAGCCCTCGGTTTCCGCTCGCCGCCGATTTCTCCCGGCGGAGCCGCAAAAACCGCGCCGGGCCGAGCGGAAGGAGGTGGAAAATGGGGGTTTTGGGGTTCTTTTTTCCCCACAAAGTGGATTTTTGGGGTGCCTGAGGGGAGCCGCGTTCCCTCCGCAGGCGTCACGCCGCTCTGCTACAGCCTCTTCGCGCTCTACGACGCCCGGAGCCGCGTCTGGCTCCCGCCCAACCACCTCTTCCACATCGGCGAAGACACCGACCGCAGCCTGCTGTTCCGCATCAGGTGAGGCCGTCCCACCCCCGGCTCCGTCCCCCCCCCCCGGGCTCTGTACCCCCCCGGCTCCATCCCCCACCTCGGCTCCATCCCCTCAGCTCCGTCCCCGGCTCCATCTCCTCCACTCCATCCCCGGCTCCGTCCCCCCCGGCTCCGTCCTCCCGGATCCATCGCCTCTGCTCCGTCCCCAGCTCCGTCCCCAGCTCTGTGCCCCCAGCTCTGTTCCTCCTGGCTCTGTCCCCCCCGACTCTGTCCCGGGCTGCGTCCCCCCTGGCTGCGTCCCCCTGGCTGCATCCCCCCTGCTCCATCCCCACCTCTCCATCCCTAGCTCCGTCCCCTCCGCTCTGTCCCCGGCTCCGTCCCCCCCAGCTCTGTCCCCCCGGCTCCGTCCTCCCGGATCCATCGCCTCTGCTCCGTCCCCAGCTCCGTCCCCAGCTCTGTGCCCCCAGCTCTGTTCCTCCTGGCTCTGTCCCCCCCGAACTCTGTCCCTGGCTGCGTCCCCCTGGCTGCGTCCCCCCTGCTCCATCCCCGCCGCTCCATCCCCAGCTCCATCCCCTCCGCTCTGTCCCCGGCTCCGTCCCCCCCGGCTCCGTCCCCTCAGCTCTCCGGCCCCTCAGCTCTCTGTCCCCTCAGCTCCATCCCCAGCTCCATTCTCTCAACTCCATCCCCGGCTCCGTCTCTTCCGCTCTGTTAATTAGGGTCCCTTTAATGAAGCTCTGCTGGCTGGGACAGTTCTGCGCGTTGCGCAGCGCAGCCGGTCGTAAAACAGCGCAAAAAGCTCACGGGAACCGGTTTTGGTGGCAGGAAGAGGCCGCTTCCCCTTCGCCTCCCGGCGCCGGGGTCGACGCCTTGCGCTGAGGCCGCGTTTTTTGAGGCCGCGGCCGATTCCGGCGTCGACCCGTCCTTCCGCCTGCTGAGGTTCAACCAGGGCAAGGGCAGGGTCCTGCACCTGGGGAGGAACAACCCCAGGCACCAGGACAGGCTGGGGCGGCCCTGCTGGGAGCAGCTCTGCGGAGAGGGACTGGGAGTACTGGGGGACGACAGGGTGACCCTGAGCCAGCAGCGTGCCCTGGGTGCCAAGAAGGCCAATGGGATCCTGAGGTGCATGAGGAGGAGTGTGGGCAGCAGGTCAGGGAGGTTCTCCTCCCCCTCTGCTCTGCCCTGGGGAGGCCCCATCTGGAGTCCTGGGTGCAGTTCTGGGCTCCCCAGTTCCAGAAAGATGAGGAGCTACTGGAGAGAGCCCAGCGCAGGGCTGCGAGGATGAGGAGGGGACTGGAGCATCTCTGCTAGGAGGAGAGGCTGAGGGAGCTGGGCTTGTTCAGCCTGGAGAAGAGAAGGCTGAGAGGGGACCTTAGAAATGCCGGTCAGTGTCTGCAGGGTGGGGGTCAGGAGGACGGGGCCAAGCTCTGTCCAGTGGTGCCCAGCGACAGGACAAGGGGCACCGGGCACAAACTGGAGGAGAGGAAGCTCCAGCTGAACCCGAGGAAGAACTTCTTCCCTCTGAGGGTGCTGGAGCCCTGACCCAGGCTGCCCAGGGAGGCTGTGGAGTCTCCTTCTCTGGAGATATTCCAGCCCCCCTGGCCGCGGTGCTGTGCCCCCTGCTCTGGGTGACCCTGCTTGGGCAGGGGGTTGGGCTGGGTGACCCCAGAGGTCCCTGCCAACCCCCACCACGTTGGGATTCTGGGATTCTGTCCTCGTGGTGACCAAAGCTGCTGTGGGGAGGGAACAGGCAGCCGTGCCGGGCGGATGGAGCGGGTTTATGGTTGAAACGAGCCTCAGGCAGCTCCAGGGCAGCCACTTTGGCTTCAGAACCCAAACCCAGGGCGTCCTTCTCGGCTGCGAGAGAGCACAGGGACAGCCCCCAGCCCCCCATCTCCGCTCCTCTTCCCCTCCAGGTTCTACTTTCGGAACTGGCACGGGATGAACGACAAGGAGCCGGCGGTCTGTCGCAACGTGCCCCGGCACAGCGACTCGCCTGACGAGAAGCTCCGAGGAGGAGCCCTGCTCGACAGGTCGTCCTTCGAGTACCTCTTCGAGCAGGTAACGCGCCGGGGGGGCTCGCTCGCCCCCGGGGTTGCGGAAACGCGGGTGATTTTCTCGATCCAGCCAGATTCGGCTCAGCCCCGCTGTCGGGAGCTGTTTTTCCATCTGTGAGAGCTTTGTTTAAAGGACAGACAGTGGAGTTTTGCCCTCAGGAAGCTCTTTGTCCCGCTTGAAGCCTCCCTGGGAGGCCGGAGCCGAGCCGAGGGGATCCCGCTCCACCTTCAAAATAAAAAAAGCCAAGAAAAATCACTCCACACATCAGCACAAGATTTATTTTGTTCCCTTTTACTTAACTTTTTATAGGGGAAATTTGAATTCATCAACGACGTCGCCTCTTTGAAAGACCTCCAGACCGAGCAGGAGATCCAGAGGTTCAAGAACGAAAGCTTGGGCATGGCCGTGCTTCACCTCTCGCACCTCGCCATCAGGACGGGCGTCTCCCTGGAGGACGTGGCCCGGAAACACAGGTGGCTGCTTGGCTTCTCGCCCTCGGGGCCGGGGGCTTCCCGCTCGGCCGTTCTCTGGAGGGTTCCTGCTGGTTTCTCACCCTCTTCCCTCACCAGCGACGAGGGAGGCGATGGAGGGATCGCTCGCGGCTCCTCCGGCTGCGTTTTTCGCTGTCGGTGTGGGCTGGAGGAGTGGTCGGTGAGGTGGAGTGAGAAGGGGCTGAAGGGCAGAGCTCAGAGGGTTGGCATCAGTGGCGCTGGGTCTGGTTGGAGGCCTGGAACTGGTGGTGTCCTCAGGGGTCAGTACTGGGCCCGGTCTTGTTCAACTTCTTCATCAATGATCTGGATGAAGAATTAAAGCGTCCCCTCAGCCAGTTTGCTGATGGCACCAAACTGGGAGGAGGGGTGGATGCACCGGCAGGCTGTGCAGGATCCAGCGAGCCCTGGCCAGGCTGGAGAGCTGGGTGGAGAGGAACCTGCTGAGGTTCAACCAGGGCAAGGGCAGGGTCCTGCACCTGGGGAGGAACAACCCCAGGCACCAGGACAGGCTGGGGCTGACCTGCTGGAGAGCAGCTCTGCGGAGAGGGACTGGGAGTGCTGGGGGACAACAGGGTGACCATGAGCCAGCAGCGTGCCCTGGGTGCCAAGAAGGCCAACGGGATCCTGGGGTGCATCAAGAGGAGTGTGGGCAGCAGGTCAGGGAGGTTCTCCTCCCCCTCTGCTCTGCCCTGGGGAGGCCCCATCTGGAGTGCTGGGTCCAGTTCTGGGCTCCCCAGTTCCAGAAAGATGAGGAGCTACTGGAGAGAGTCCAGTTGTGGGCTCCCCAGTTCAACAGAGATGAGGAGCTACTGGAGAGAGTCCAGTTGTGGGCTCCCCAGTTCAAGAGAGATGAGGAGCTACTGGAGAGGGTCCAGTTCTGGGCTCCCCAGTTCAAGAGAGATGAGGAGCTACTGGAGAGAGTCCAGTGCAGGGCTGCGAGGATGAGGAGGGGACTGGAGCATCTCTGCTAGGAGGAGAGGTTGAGGGAGCTGGGCTTGTTCAGCCTGGAGAAGAGCAGGCTGAGAGGGGACCTTAGAAATGCCGATCAGTGTCTGCAGGGTGGGGGTCAGGAGGACGGGGCCAGGCTCTGTCCAGTGGTGCCCAGCGACAGGACAAGGGGCAACGGGCACAAACTGGGGCAGAGGAAGCTCCAGCTGAACCCGAGGAAGAACTTCTTCCCTCTGAGGGTGCCGGAGCCCTGGCCCAGGCTGCCCAGGGAAGCTGTGGAGTCTCCTTCTCTGGAGATATTCCAGCCCCGCCTGGACATGGTGCTGTGCCCCCTGCTCTGGGTGACCCTGCTTGGGCAGGGGGTTGGGCTGGGTGACCCCCAGAGGTCCCTTCCAACCCCCACCATTCTGGGATTCTGAGGTCTCACCGACCAGTTTTCTTCCCCTCCCGCAGCTTCAAGGACTGCATCCCGCGTTCCTTCCGCCGCCAGATCCAGCAGAACAACTACCTGACCAAATTCCGCATGAAAAACGTCTTCAAGAAGTTCCTGCGGCACTTCCAGCGGCACACGGTCGGCGCCGGCAAGCTGACGCCGCAGGACGTCATGTACAAATACCTGGCGACCTTGGAGCAGCTGGCGCCTCGCTTCGGCAGCGAGCTCTTCCCTGTGCTCTCCTTGGAGACCTCCTCCGAGGGGGAGAAGGGGCAGCTCTACGTCAACGGGGGACGCTCGCCGCTGGAGCGCGGCCAGGCGACGCTCCCCGGGGACCGAGCTGTCACCCACGAGGTCCTCGTCACCGGCACCGGTGGGATCCAGTGGCGGCCGGTGCCCGTGGAGGTAGGTCAGTGGGTGGGAAGAGCCGTTCCCATCCAAATCCCATCCCATGCCGGCTTCTTCTCCTTACCCCATGCTCCTCAGCTTTTCCTCGAGCTCTCCAGGAACCCCAAGTTCCCTTCCAGTGTATCCCAGTTTGCCCAGTAGCCACTGCAACCCAGCGGTGCCGTTTCCCAGTGATGGGAAGGGCCGGAAGCCAATGCCTTTGCGTCTCCCCCTCCGCAGAGCGTCGAGAGCTTCTCCCATCGTGGATATTTTGGGAGAAAGAGCAGAAACAAAGAGCTGGAGCCCAAGGGGCCGACGCAGCCGGTGGAGCGGAGCGAGCCGAAATGGGTCCGTTTCTGCGATTTCCGGGAGATCACACACGTCGTCGTCGAGGGCTGTCGGGTCAGCGTCCACCGGCAGGACAACAAGTGCCTGGTGAGCAGGGCTCTCGCGTGGCGTCGCGCTCCGGAGGCCGGCGGCGCTGGGAGGAACGAGGATCTTTTCCGTGGGCTGGCGGAGGGATGGGTGGGTCGGGGGCTGCTCGCCCTCACGCTCGGGGCCCTCCCGCTTCCAGGACGTGGTTCTCCCATCCCCCGAGAGCGCGCTCTCCCTGGTCTCGCTGGTGGACGGTTATTTCCGCCTCACCGCCGACTCCAGCCACTACCTCTGTCACGACGTGGCGCCGCCGCGACTCGTCATGAGCATCTTGAACGGCATCCATGGCCCCATGCAGTAAGTGGCTGCCGGGGGGGGGGGGTACCGAGGAGCCCGCGCCGTCTCCCCGGGGGCTCCTCCAAAACCGCTCCTCCCTTTTTTTTTCATCCCTACTTCCAGGGAGGAATTTGTTTTCGCCAAGCTGCGGCGGGAGGAGCAGGAGGAAGGGCTCTACGTCATCCGCTGGAGCGTCCTCGACTTCAACAGGATGATCCTCTCCGTGGTGAAGAGGACCCAGCAGCAGGTAAGACGCTGTTCCCAGCGCGGCGTTCCCGGGAACGGCGAGCTCCGGGAGCTGCTGGTCTCGTTAGGCTGCGCCCGCTCCGAGCTGCGTGGCGGGGAGCTCTCCTGACCCTCATCTTTCCCAGGCTTCTGGCGTGCAGGGAGCCCTCAAGTACAGGCAGTTCCGGATCCAAAAAAAAGGAAACTCCTTTGTGCTGGAAGGGTGGGACCGGGAGTTTCCCACTTTGCGGGAGCTCTTGGACGTGCTCAAGGGCTGCACGCTCAAATCCGGCGACGAGAGCTTCACGGTGAAGAGATGCTGCCCGCCCAAGCCGGGAGGTACGAGGACGGGTGATCTTCCCTCTGCCACGCTCGAGGAACCGCAGCGTCCGGGAGTTCCCAAGGGCTTAGCACGCGTCTGCTCCCTCCTCCCGCAGAGATCTCGGACCTGCTGATCACGCGGAAGGCGAAGGACAGCACGAAGCAGATCCTCAACCTGACCCAGCTCAGCTTCCACCAGATCCGCAAGAACGAGATCACGCAGGTGGCGTGCGGGGCTCACCGGGGGCCGCGGGTAGAGACGAGGGAGCTGCTCCGCCGACCTCACCGCGAAGCGGAGGGAGACGCGGAGCGGCGTTGGGGCTCGGTTGGGCGTTTTATTCCTTCCATCTTCAAGGAAAGGGCAGCGCCGGTGCGGGCGGGAGGGGTTTCTTCCCCGCCATCCGCAGCGGAGGTGGCACGGAGGGAAGGGGGGCGAGGCGTGGCGGGGGTGAAAATTCCCCCCGCCGCACGCTGCTGGGGGGGGATCTGACGCCCGCCTGCCTTCCCCCGTCCGCCCGCAGCGAGCCCACCTGGGGCAGGGCACCCGCACCAACATCTACGACGGCGTGCTGAACGTCTGCGGCACCGCCGACGACGAAGCCGAGTATTTCTCCACTGAGCAGAACAACAACGGCCGGGAGATGCACGTCGTCCTCAAAGTCCTGGACCCCAGCCACAGAGACATCGCCCTGGTGAGCCTGTCGCGGCGGGGGGGGAAACCCGGCCCCGAGCCGCCGTCTCGGTGCTCCGGCCGCCCCCCGCGACGGTCTCGCTCCCCTCCCCAGGCCTTTTTCGAGACGGCCAGCCTGATGAGCCAAGTCTCGCACGTCCACTTGGCTTTCGTGCACGGAGTCTGCGTGCGAGGCTCCGAGAGTGAGTTAACGGCGCTCGGCCTCGCGCCGCTGCCGGCTCCGTCGCCGGCCCGAGGGAAATTCCGCCGTCTTCCCCCCAGATATCATGGTGGAGGAGTTCGTGGAACACGGACCTCTGGACGTGCTGCTGCGGAAGGAGAAAGGCCGGGTCGCCGTCGGCTGGAAAATCACCGTGGCCAAGCAGCTGGCCAGTGCCTTGAGCTACCTGGTAACGGGGCTGGGAACTGAGGGTTTCCCTTGAGCTACCTGGTAACTGGGGCTGGAACTGAGGGTTTCCTTGAGCTACCTGGTCATGGGGCTGGGAACTGAGGGTTTCCTTGAGCTACCTGGTAATGGGGCTGGGAACTGAGGGTTTCCTTGAGCTACCTGGTAACGGGGCTGGGACTGAGGGTTTCCCGGCGGCGATCCGGGCTGGAAATCGCCTCCGGGCGCCTTTTCCTCCGGCTGCGCCCCTGGGTCTCGCCGCAGACCTCTCTGCCGTGCTTTCCCCTGCCCTCCGAGCAGATCAACACATTCTGAGCGTTCCCATTCCCTGCCTGCAGCTCCAGCCCCCCTCCTCGCTCCCTCCTTCCCCCGAGGTGACGGGCCGGGCTGGCTCACGGCGACTTCAGACGCCGGCTCCGCGGCTTCGTTTCGGGGCTGGGCGAGCTGGGAAAAGCCACCGCCGAGCCCGCTGCCTTCACCGCTCACCGGGCTTCCGGCCAAGCGGCTTGGGAGGGCACGCGCCCCTGCGCCGAGCAATCCCCCCCTTCCTTTTATCCCCTTCCCGCCGCCGTCCGTAGACCTGTGCCGCGTTCCGAGGCGGCGGCGGGGTTTTCTCCGAGCTTTTCGTATCCCCTCGTTCCCGCAGGAGGATAAAAACCTGGTGCACGGCAACGTGTGCGCGAAAAACATCCTGCTGGCCAGGAAAGGGCTGGAAGAGGGATCCGTGCCTTTTGTGAAGCTCAGCGACCCCGGCGTCAGCTTCGCCGTGCTCTCTCGAGAAGGTGCTCGGTCAGCGCGCGGCGGGGCGGGGGGCTTGTGTCGGGCTGAAAACCCCCACGTGACTTTTCCCCCCCCCCCCTCCTGCAGCCCCGGTAGCCCCAGTCACGCCTGAGCTGGTTTAGCAAGGTCTTGCCTTAATTTTTACGACGTGTGGCCCTGGGTGTCCTGATGGACGACAGGGTGACCATGAGCCAGCAGCGTGCCCTGGGTGCCAAGAAGGCCAACGGGATCCTGAGGTGCATCAAGAGGAGTGTGGGCAGCAGGTCAGGGAGGTTCTCCTCCCCCTCTGCTCAGCCCTGGGGAGGCCCCATCTGGAGTCCTGGGTGCAGTTCTGGGCTCCCCAGTTCAAGAAAGATGAGGAGCTACTGGAGAGAGCCCAGTTCTGGGTTCCCCAGTTCCAGAAAGATGAGGAGCTACTGGGGAGAGTCCAGTTGTGGGCTGCCCAGTTCCAGAAAGATGAGGAGCTACTGGAGAGAGCCCAGTTGTGGGCTCCCCACTTCAAGAAAGATGAGGAGCTACTGGAGAGAGTCCAGTTCTGGGCTCCCCGGTTCAAGAAAGATGAGGAGTACTGGAGAGAGTCCAATTCTGGGCTCCCCACTTCAAGAAAGATGAGGAGCTACTGGAGAGAACCCAGTTCTGGGCTCCCCAGTTCAAGAGAGATGAGGAGCTACTGGAGAGAGCCCAGTCTGGGCTCCCCACTTCAAGAAAGATGAGGACCTACTGGGGAGAGTCCAGTTCTGGGCTCCCCAGTTCCAGAAAGATGAGGGAGCTACTGGAGAGAGTCCAGTTCTGGGCTCCCCACTTCAAGAAAGATGAGGAGCTACTGGAGAGAGTCCAGTTCTGGGCTCCCCACTTCAAGAAAGATGAGGAGCTACTGGAGAGAGTCCAGTTCTGGGCTCCCCAGTTCAAGAGAGATGAGGAGCTACTGGAGAGAGTCCAGTTCTGGCTCCCCACTTCAAGAAAGATGAGGAGCTACTGGAGAGAGCCCAGTTCTGGGCTCCCCACTTCAAGAAAGATGAGGAGCTACTGGAGAGAACCCAGTTCTGGGCTCCCCAGTTCAAGAGAGATGAGGAGCTACTGGGGAGAGTCCAGTTCTGGGCTCCCCAGTTCCAGAAAGATGAGGAGCTACTGGGGAGAGTCCAGTTCTGGGCTCCCCAGTTCAAGAAAGATGAGGAGCTACTGGAGAGAGTCCAGTTCTGGCTCCCCAGTTCCAGAAAGATGAGGAGCTACTGGAGAGAGTCCAGTTCTGGCTCCCCAGTTCCAGAAAGATGAGGAGCTACTGGAGAGAGCCCAGCACAGGGCTGCGAGGATGAGGAGGGGACTGGAGCATCTCTGCTAGAGGAGAGGCTGAGGGAGCTGGGCTTGTTCAGCCTGGAGAAGAGAAGGCTGCGAGGGGACCTTAGAAATGCCGGTCAGTGTCTGCAGGGTGGGGTCAGGAGGACGGGGCCAGACTCTTTGCAGTGGTGCCCAGCGACAGGACAAGGGGCAATGGGCACAAACTGGAGCAGAGGAAGCTCCAGCTGAACCCGAGGAAGAACTTCTTCCCTCTGAGGGTGCCGGAGCCCTGGCCCAGGCTGCCCAGGGAGGCTGTGGAGTCTCCTTCTCTGGAGATATTCCAGCCCCCCTGGCCGCGGTGCTGTGCAGCCTGCTCTGGGTGACCCTGCTTGGGCAGGGGGCTGGGCTGGGTGACCCCAGAGGTCCCTTCCAACCCCGACCATGCTGGGATTCTGTCTCGCCTGGCTTTTAGCCCTTAATTTTTGTGACACGTGGCATTCTGAGCGGGCGGACACGCCGCTTCTGTGCCAGTGGCTTGGAGACCGTACCACAGTGGCCGGGACCCCCACGGGGAGCTTCTTTGCCACCCCGTGTCCTTGGGGTCTTCCCGGCCGTGTCCTCAGCCACCCCA
>NC_134448.1:3111931-3165764 GCF_030867145.1 Opisthocomus hoazin | reverse complement strand
TCCGACGTCACCCAGCTGACGTTCGACCTCCTCCACTCCAAGTGCCTCTGCGTCGACAAGCTGCCCCACAGCTACGCCGACCCTCGAGGAGCTGCGGAGGGTCTTCTCCGCCGCCTGCGCCCCGGCCTTCTGCCAGGTGAGGAGGGGGGGTTTTGAGGAGGGGGGGAGGGCTTTTTGCTGGGGGGGCGGCCCCTCTCTGTGCCCCCCCTGCACAGGGACATTTCAAAATGGGGAGGAGAGGTGGATGCACGGGCAGGCTGTGCTGGATCCAGCGTGACCTGGGCAGAGAGGAACCTGCTGAGGTTCAACCAGGGCAAGGGCAGGGTCCTGCACCTGGGGAGGAACAACCCCAGGCACCAGTACAGGCTGGGGCGAACCCACTGGAGAGCACTGGGAGGGGACTGGGAGTGCTGGGGGACGACAGGGTGACCATGAGCCAGCAGCGTGCACTGGGTGCCAAGAAGGGCAATGGGATCCTGGGGTGCATCAAGAGGAGTGTGGGCAGCAGGTCAGGGAGGTTCTCCTCCCCCTCTGCTCTGCTTTGGGGAGGCCCCATTTGGAGTCCTGGGTTCAGTTCTGGGCTCCCCAGTTCCAGAAAGATGAGGAGCTACTGGAGAGAGTAGCTGGCAGGGCTGCGAGGATGAGGAGGGGACTGGAGCATCTCTGCTAGGAGGAGAGGCTGAGGGAGCTGGGCTTGTTCAGCCTGGAGAAGAGAAGGCTGCGAGGGGACCTTAGAAATGCCGGTCAGTGTCTGCAGGGTGGGGGTCAGGAGGACGGGGCCAGACTCTTTCCAGTGGTGCCCAGCGACAGGACAAGGGGCAACGGGCACAAACTGGAGCAGAGGAAGCTCCAGCTGAAGAAGAGGAAGAACTTCTTCCCTCTGAGGGTGATGGAGCCTGGCCCAGGCTGCCCAGGGAGGCTGTGGAGTCTCCTTCTCTGGAGATATTCCAGCCCCCCTGGCCGCGGTGCTGTGCCCCCTGCTCTGGGTGACCCTGCTTGGGCAGGGGGTTGGGCTGGGTGACCCCAGAGGTCCCTGCCAACCCCCCCACGCTGGATTCTGGAATTGGCAGCCCCAAAGCGAGCGGCGTGGCCGGTTGGGGGTGTTTTCGGGTCGCGCTGGCGCCGGTCCGGCCTCTTGCCGTCGCGCTGACGCTGGTTCTGGCCTCCCAGCTGGCCTACGGTCAGGACGGGCAGCTGAAGGGCTTCGCCGTGCTGGAGTACGAGTCGGCCGAGGCGGCGGAGATGGTTCAGCAGGCCACGGACGGTTTGCTGCTCGCCGGGAACCACGTCCGAGTCTCCCTTCTGCGCTCCCGGCCCTCCCGGCCGCAGCATGTTGGCCGCCCTGATAGCCGCGCAGGCGACGGTGAGGCTGCTCCCTCCTCCTCTTCCTCCTCGCTCCCTCTTCCCCTCGCAGCTTGCCATCGCCAGCATTCCAAAGGTCGGGCATCCAGCCTGGAGCAGGCTGTTGTGTCACGTTTCCCATCGGATCCCCCCGCGGAGCAGCCGTCTGTTGCCGCTGGCTCCCCGCATCCTGGCGTCTCCGGGCTCCACCTCGCGCGGCGCAAATTCCGCCTCCGCTGCCACATTTCTGCGAAATTTGGAGCGGGAACGCCGAAATCCCGCGGCTGCTCGGCAGGGGAGGGCTTCTCCGGGCAGGTGCCGCGCCGGCGGGGGGGTCACAGACCGGCTGCCGCTGCACCTCGGCGTTCGTCAGCTGTCGGGGTGGCTCGGGCGTTCGCTCCCAGCGTGAAGACGCGAGCGCCGGCGTCTGGGGCCGTGCCGGGGACTGGGATCGTGCCGGGAACTGGGGTTTTGCTGCTTTGGGGAGCGGAAGGGCGGATTCGGGGTGGCTCGTTGGGGGGGAGAAGCCTCAAATCTGGGTGTTTTGCTCCTAACCCGCTGCTTTTTGGGGTTTTTAAGGCGCTGAATCGCGGGAAAAGGGCTCCTCCCCGAGCCCAACATCCTCCAAATCCTCAACAGCCTGGGAAATCCGGCTTCCCTCCAGCTGCTGCTCAACCCCCTGCTCCACGGGGCCGTCGGAGGGAAGCAGGGTAAGGCCGGCCGCCGCGCCGCCGCCGGCGAGGGGTTTTCTCCTCACCGCGGCGGCGATCCCTCCGGGAATTCCTCTTCCCCCCAGGAATCCTCGGCGCCGCTCCCTCCGTGCCGCTGGTGACCAACCCGGCCCTCTCCACCGCGCTGCTCCAGCTCGCGCTGCAGAACCAGACCCCAGCGCAGCAGGTAACGGCGCAACGGCACCGATCCCGCCTTCGCCGTCCTGCCGGCTTCGTTTCCAGGAGGAACGGATCCGCTCGCAGGGTCGGGATCGGGCCGGGGTCTCCCAAACCCGCCGGGTGGGCTCGTGCCGCTGCCGTCTCACCGAGCCGCCTCGCCTCGCGGGCCCCGTGCCGGCTCACGCGTCGCCGCGGCCTCTCTGGAAGCGCTCCCCGCCGCGCTTCTCGCTCCCAAACCGCCCCCGCTCGAGTTTCTCCTCTTTTTTTTGAGTGGCTTTTTAGCCTTTTCGGGTCTTTCTCGCCGTGCTTTCTTCCCCGCGTCCTCCTCCCGTCCGTCAGACCGTGCAGCAACCGCGGCGAGCGGGCTGCTGGTGACACCAGTCCATCCCGGTGACACGGAGCCGCTCTCCGCGCGGGGACAAGCGAGTCGTTGGGCGGGTTTGGCTCCTTCTCACCGCCGCAAACGGACCGCTTTGAGCAGAAAATCGGTGCTGAGCCGCGGCGGGGAGGCGTCTCCGCCGCGGCGTTTTCACTCCCGGTGCCTGCGGCGCGTTTTTCCTCGATCCGGGGTGGGATCCGTTTCCGGAAGCGCCGGATCTCCGCGGCCTTGACGTTGTTTTCCGTCCTCGGCAGAAGCCGGGGATCCTGGGCGACTCGCCGCTGAGCTCCCTGCCCCACGGCGCCCTGGGCTTGGCCGCCGCGCCGGCGCAGCCCCCCGGCCAGCTCCTGGGAGACCTCTCCTCAGGTAACCGCTGCCGTCACCGCGCCTGCCTGGTGGGGAAGGCTCCTCTGCAGAGCTCATGAGGCCCCCCCGATGTGGTTATGGGGGGGGGAACCCCACTGGAGACCCCCCCAGGGCGGGGTGGGGGGAGCGGAGGGGGCCAGGGTTGGGTTTTCGCGGTGGGGGGGACGGATGCCGGGGCGAGGGAGCTCGTGTCGGGGGGGGGAGAAGAGGGGAAACTGCGCCGGCGGGGCCGGATGGCGGTGCCATCGCCCTCCTTCCTCTGTCCCCAGGTGGTCCCTTGCCCGGTGACATGGCCCAGGGCCACGTGAAATCGCCGATTCTGCCTTCCGGGAAACGTCCCTTGCTTCGTTCCTGGGCCCGGTGGGGGTCGATCGGGAAAACGCGGTGCTGGGGACGCAGGTGCCGCAGCTGGGCCCCCCGCCGTCACCCCCCCGGCTCTGCAGGGCTCACCACCTCCCTCCTGGGCTCCGGCGGCGGCGGGCTCCAGAAACCAAAGCAGGGCGAGACCGGACCCCCCCGCTGCCGGGGTAAGACCCCCTCGCACCGCGTGCCGTCTCCCCGACGCACCCCGGTGGGGTCGCGGGGTTGGTTTCTGTGGTCTGAGCCCCCCCAGGGACCCCCGTGAGTCCCCAGGGGCTGCTGGGGGCCCCCCTGAGCCCCTCGAGGAACTCCCTGAGCCCTCCAAGGATCCCCTGAGCCCCCTTGGGGACCTTTCTGAGCCCCCCAAGGATTCCTGAGGACCCTCCTGAGCCCCCCCAAGGACTCCCTGAGACCCTCCTGAGCCCCCCAAAGATCCCTGAGCCCCCCAAAGATCCCCTGAGCCCTCCAAGGATCCCCTGAGCCCTCCAAGGATCCCCTGAGCCCCTTGGGGACCTTTCTGAGCCCCCCAAGGATTCCTGAGGACCCTCCTGAGCCCCCCCAAGGACTCCCTGAGACCCTCCTGAGCCCCCCAAAGATCCCCTGAGCCTCCAAGGATCCCCTGAGCCCTCCAAGGATCCCCTGAGCCCCCTCGGGGACCCTCCTGAGCCCCCAAGGATTCCTGAGGACCCTCCTGAGCCCTCCTAAGGACTCCCTGAGACCCTCCTGAGCCCCCCAAAGATCTTCTGAGCCCTCCAAGGATCCCCTGAGTCCCTCGAGGAACCCTTGAGCCCTCCAAGGATCCCCTGAGCCCCTCGGGGACCCTCCTGAGCCCCCCACGGATTCCTGAGGACCCTCCTGAGCCCCCCCAAGGACTCCCTGAGAACCCTCCTGAGCCCCCCAAAGATCTTCTGAGCCCTCCAAGGATCCCCTGAGCCCCTCGAGGAACTCCCTGAGCCCTCCAAGGATCCCCTGAGCCCTCCAAGGATTCCCTGAGCCCCTCGGGGACCCTCCTGAGCCCCCCACGGATTCCTGAGGACCCTCCTGAGCCCCCCCAAGGACTTCCCTGAGACCCTCCTGAGCCCCCCAAAGATCTTCTGAGCCCTCCAAGGATCCCCTGAGCCCCTCGGGGACCTCTCTGAGCCCCACAAAGACTCCTGGGGACTCTCCTGAGCCCCCTCAGGACTCACTGAGCTCCCTGGGGAGCGGCCCAAGGATCCCCTGAGCGCTTTCGGGACCCCCCTGAGCCCCCTCCAAAGACACCCCCCAGACCCTTCCAAGGATCCCTTGAGTCCCTTGGGGACCCCCCCGAGCCCTCCAAGGACACCCTGAGCCCCCCTCTGAAACCCAAGGATCCCCTGAGCGCTTCGGGGACCCCCCTGAGCCCCTCGAGGAACTCCCTGAGCCCTCCAAGGATCCCCTGAGCCCCCTCGGGGACCTCTGTGAGCCCCACAAAGACTCCTGGGGACCCTCCTGAGCCCCCCAAGGACTCTCTGAGCCCCCCCAAAATCTCCTGAGCCCTCCAAGGATCCCCTGAGCCCCTCGGGACCTCTCTGAGCCACCCCAAGGATTCCTGAGGACCCTCCTGAGCCCCCCAAGGACTCCCTGAGACCCTCCTGAGCCCTCCCAAGGATCCCCTGAGCCCCCTGGGGAGCCCCAAAGAATCACCCACGCCCCTCAGGGACCACTCTGAGCCCCCCAAGGACTCCCAGGGACCTCCCCGAGCTCCTCGGGGACCCCCCTGACCCCCCCAATTTGTTTCTCCAGCAGGTCTCGCTCCTCGGGGAACCCCCCAAAGACTTCAAGATTCCTCTCAACCCCTACCTGAACCTGCACAAGCCTCCTGCCGGCCAACAGCCTGGGAGGTGAGAACTCTCTACTCCCCCTTTCCCCCCCTCCCCACCCCAAAAAGGGGGCCGTTTTGGGGGGGGTTTCTTCCCCTTTAACCAATCTCTGCCTTTTCAGGCGCCGCCGGCAAAGGGTTCAACCTGAAAGGTGGCGTTTTGGGGGGCGTTGCCAACCCCCGGCTCTCGCAGCCCGACCCGCTCCTACCCTCGCCCGGGCTGGCCGGGGACGGCTACGCCTTCGATTACCAGCCGGTGGGTGCTGGAGGTTTGGGGGGGGTGTTAGAGGAGATTTTGGGGGGTTTCGAAGGGTTTTGGGGAGCCCCTCTAACCCCCACTCCTCCCCCGGGGAAGGATTGGGCTCCCGGCTTTACCCCCAGAGCAGAGACCACGCTGGACCCATCCTGGGGGGCTTCGGGCACAGACAGGCACAAGGTAATCCCCCCCCCCCAGCACCTTGAGGGGGGGGGGTAATGGGGAAATGGGGGGGCCCCCCCCGGTCTGGGGGTCCCCGATTGTCACCCCTTCCCCCTTGCAGCTCTCCTCGTCCCCAGGCTTCGAGCGGGGGGCTTGGGGCCCGCCCTTGCCCCCCCCTTTTTACTCAGGCTCCCCCAGTTCCTACTTCACCAGTGGCCTTCAAGCCGGGCTCATAGCAGAGTCACCTCAACAAGGTGAGCCCCCCCCCGAGCACCCCCAGGGGTTGGGGACCCCCCATCTGCCTAGACCCCCCCCCTTTAACCCCCTTTTTATCCCCCCCCCTCCCCAAAAATAAAGGCCGTCGGGATGCCTCCAGCGGGCTCCGCTGACGCCGCCCTCCCCTTGGCAACCCCCCAGCCACTCGCACAGCTCCCACTCAAAGGTTACCAAACCCCCCCCAAACGCCCCCCCCTCCCCAACGCCCCCCCACCCAATCTAACCACACCACCCCCTCTTTTCCAGACCCCCGGGGGGGGCCAGAAACGAGCCTTCTCCCACCTCCTGCCCTCCCGGAGCCCAGCCCCGAGGGCTGCTACGTGGGGCAGCACTCCCAGGGCCCTGGGGGGCCACTACGCCGACTCCTACCTGAAGAGGAAGAGGATATTTTAGCCCGCCCCCCCAAATCCCCCCCCCTCCTGTAAATCTTGTACAAACGTGGGGTATTTTTTTTTTTAAGTCCCTTTTTTTTGTGTGTGTGTGCGCGGTGATTCTTTTTGGGGGGGGTTTTAAAGCGATGTGAGAGGCTGGACTGGGGGGGGGGGGCATATCAGAGCCCCCCCAGTGCCGTAAGGGGGTCTCTGAACCCTCCCCGCCCCCCTCCCTTTTCCCATACCCCCCCTCCCAGAGTGGTAACTGGGACCCTGAGCAGTAACTGGGAGCTGCGTGTGTGTGTCCCCCCCCCAACCCACGCGCTCCCTGCCTTAACCCGCTGCTTGGGGGCCCCCCTTCGCCCCCCCCCCCTCCATTCCTCACCATTTCACTCGGGGGGGGGGGGGGGGGGGATTTTTTGTTTTATTTTGTTTTTACAGACTGGAGCTGCCGCCATTTTACACTTGGGGGGGGGGTAAAAGTCGCCTTTTACTTTAACGCTCGTTTTTATTGCCTTTTTTTGGTTTTTTTAAAGAAAAATATTCCTTCCTTCCGGTTGGGGGGGGTTTTGCCCTTCCCCCCCTGCTCCAGCCCCGTTCTGGGGGGGCCGCAGCCCCCCAGCAGGCCTCTTATGGGGGGTGAGGGGGGGGATTCCCTGCCCTCCTTTCTCTTCCCTCCCTCTTTTTTTGGGGGGTTTCCTGCGTTTTGAGTTGTCGCCCCCGTTTCTACTGTCGACGCCGTCTGGTTTGCTGTATGGGGGGGAGGGGGGGTCCGTGTCTGTCCCCCCCCACCCTCCGCCGGACCCCCCCTTCCCAAAGTAAAGCTATATTTATATTGCCTTGCCCCGCCCCTTTCTTATTCTGCTCGCCGTGACGTCGTTATGCCTAATGAGGTAGCTCCCCCTTAATTGGAGGGGGGGGTCCTTCCTCTCCTGTCCCCCCCGTTGTCCCTGGGTGTGTCCCCCCCCTTTTCCTTGTCCCCCCAGTATGGCCAAGGAAGGGGAGGAGGGGGTGTTTGGGCCTCATGTCCCCCCATACAAGGGGGTCTCCCCCTTTTGGGGGTGATATCTCCCCCCCATGCGTGGGGTCCCCCTCCCTTCCCCCCGTCCCAAAGTTTTGGGGGGTTCCCTCCATGCCCCACACCCCCTAGTTCGGAGGGGTCTCATGTGCCCCCTCCTCATGCAAGCCCCCCCCTCCCCCCTGTGTCCTCCCCCCATTAGAGGGGTTCCCCCCCCAGTGCGAGGGGCCCCCTGTGCTCCACCCCCCCCCCCCCCTGGAGGTTTAATTAACCTGGAGCGGGTTAATGACCAAAAGAGCGCGGGGGGAGGCACTAGGACCAGCGCGGCTCCCTCCCGGCTCCGCCCACCGCCCTGCCGGCAGCGCAGGTCACGTGGCGGGCGGTCACGTGCCGCTCCGTCATGGCGGCCTCCATGGCGGCGGCGAGCGGCGGCTCCGTGACGCGGCGGCTGCTGCGGGGAGCGGCGCGGGGCCTCGGCGGGGGCGGGGCCGCGGCGGAGGAGCCCGAGGCCGCCGTGTGCGTACCGGGGGAGGGGGCGGGGCCGGGGAGGGGCGGGCTCCCGGCGCTCACTCCCGGTGTGCCCCGTTCCCCCCCCCCCCCCCCCCGCCGCAGGGTGAACGTCGTGTTCGTGGACCGGAGCGGGCGGCACGTCCCGGTACGGGGCCGCGTCGGGGACAACGTCCTGCAGCTGGCGCAGCGGCACGGGCTGGAGCTGGAGGGTCAGCACCGGGAGCGGGCCCGGGGGCGGGCGGGGGGCGGTGGCGGCACCGGGAGCGGGGCGGGGTCTCCGGGGTGGGGCTGCAGAGGCGGGGTTGGGGAGCTGGAGAGGGGCGGGCCATGGCCGGGGAGGCGGGAGAGGGGCGTGGTCTCCGGAGCTGAGGAGCAGGGGAGTGGCGCGGGGTCTCCCGGGGGGCGGGGCCAGGGAGGCGGGAGCGGGGCGGGGTCTCCGGGATGGGGCCGGGCCAGGGAGGTGAGAGTGGGGCGGGGGTCTCCCGGGTGGGGCGGGGTTTCCCGGGAGGGGCGGGGCCAGGGAGGCGGGAGCGGGACGGGGTCTCCGGGCCGGGCCGGGCCGGGCCGGGCCGGGCTGGGGGGGGCACCCGGTGCCCTGGGGGGGGGGTCCCGGTGCTGAGCGGGGGGGGGTCCCCAGGCGCCTGCGAGGCCTCCCTGGCCTGCTCCACGTGCCACGTCTACGTCAGCGCCCCCCACCTCGACCGGGCCTGCCCCCCCCCGATGAGCGGTAACGCCCCTCCCCCCCCCCCTCGGTGGGTGGCCCCCCCCCGGCACCCCCCAAGGAATCTCCTCCCCCTTTACGTGACCCATGCTCCCCTCCGACCCCCCTCCAGTGACCTCAGTCCACCCCCGCCCCTGGGGAATGCCCCCCCGATCCCTATGCCCCCCCCCAGACCTCAGACCACCCCCCCCCAGATACCACTTTGACCCCCCCAGGACCCCTGGACCTCCCCCAACCCCCCAGCACCCCCCCCAGTGGCCATTCCCTCCCCCCCGAGCCCCCCACGCTCCCCTCCACGGCCCCGTGAGCCCCCCCCCCCGACCCTATGCCCCCCTTGGTTGTGTCCCCAGCACCCCCAGGACCCCCTGACCCCCCCCCCAGGACACCTGACCCCCCCCAGCACCCCCCCCAGTGACTGTTCCCTCTTCCCGAGCCCCCCACGCTCCCGTCCACAGCCCCGTGAGCGCCCCCCCCCCCCCGACCCCCGTGCCCCCCCCAGGCTGTGTCCCCAGCCCCCTGACCACCCCCCAGAACCCCTTAACCCCCCCCCCAGCACCCCCCCCAGTGACCGTAACGTCATCCCAAGCCCCCCACACACTCCCCCCCCCCGACCCCGTACCCCCCCCCGGGCTGTGTCCCCAGCCCCCCCCAAGCCCCTGACACCCCCTCCAACCCCTCCCAGCACCCCCCCCCACGGACCTTAACATCCTCCTGAGCCCCCCATGCTCCCCTCCACGGCCCCGTGAGCCCCCCCCCAACCCCATACCCCCCCGGGCTGTGTCCCCAGCCCCCCGCAAGCCCCTGACACCCCCTCCAACCCCTCCCAGCACCCCTCCCACGGACCTTAACATCCTCCTGAGCCCCCCATGCTCCCCTCCACTGGCCCCGTGACCCCCCCCCCAACCCCATACCCCCCCGGGCTGTGTCCCCAGCCCCCCCCCGACCCCGTGCCCCCCCCGGTTTGTGTCCCCCAGCACCCCCAGGACCCCTGACCCCCCCCCCAGGACACCTGACCCCCCCCCCAGCACCCCCCCCAGTGTCTGTTCCCTCTTCCCGAGCCCCCCACGCTCCCGTCCACAGCCCCGTGAGCGCCCCCCCCCGACTCCGTGCCCCCCCCAGGCTGTGTCCCCAGCCCCCTGACCACCCCCAGAACCCCTTAACCCCCCCCCAGCAGCCCCCCCCCGTGACCTTAACGTCATCCCAAGCCCCCCACACTCCCCCCCCCGACCCCGTACCCCCCCCGGGCTGTGTCCCCAGCCCCCCCCAAGCCCCTGACACCCCCCTCCAACCCCTCCCAGCACCCCCCCCACGGACCTTAACATCCTCCTGAGCCCCCCATGCTCCCCTCCACGGCCCCGTGAGCCCCCCTCCAACCCCATACCCCCCCGGGCTGTGTCCCCAGCCCCCCCCCGACCCCGTGCCCCCCCCCCGGGGCTGTGCCCCCCCCCCAGGGAAGAAGACCTGCTGGACCAGGCCCCGCTGCTGCGGGAGAACTCGCGCCTGAGCTGCCAGCTGGTGCTGAGCCCCGCGCTGGAGGGGGCCCACTTCGCCCTCCCCAGGGTCACCCGCAACTTCTACGTCGACGGCCACGTCCCCAAAACCCCACTGAGGGCGGGGGGGGGGCCCCCCCGGGGGGCGGGTCGCACCCCCCCCAGACGGATAAACCCCCCTCCCGAGGTGGGTGACCCCCCCCCTGTAAGCAGGGTGCAGCCCCTCGGGGTGGCGGGACCCCCCGGAGCGGGTGATGCTGCCGGGCAGTGACTGGGGGGGGGGGGGGGGGTGATCCCGGGGGGGGGCACCGAGCTCTGCCCCCTCCCCCCCCCCGCATTCCCCCCCGGGGGTCTGGAGTGGGGCTAACGAGCGGTGCGGTTCGTTAATAATAAATCTTGTCTGAGCGGTGCTTGGGGTCCCTTCTGGGCGGGGGGGGGCTTGGAGAGCGTGAGGGGCATGAACCCCCCCTCCAGAGCTGCCCCATGGAGGGGGGGGGCTGTACCCCATAAGGGGGTCCCGGCCCCACCCTGGGGGGCTCTGCTCTCTCCTGGGGGGGGTCTCTGCCCCATATGGGGTCCTGCCCCACTTGGGGGGGGGTCTCTGCCCCATATAGGGTCCTGCTCCCTGTGGGGGGGGGTCCCCTGCCACATTCTAGGCGGTCCCCTGTTCTAGGGGGGGGGGACCGTGCCCCATCCTGGGGGTCCATGCCGTGTCCTGGGGGGGCGGTCCCGCCCTGGGGCGGGTGGTCCTGCCCCCATAATAGGGTCCTGCCCATTCTGGGGGTCCCTGTTCTGGGATGGGGGGTCCTTACCCCCACCCTGGGGGTCCCTGCCCTGTCCTGGGGGGTCCTTGCCCCATCTGGGGGGTCCCTGTTCGAGCTGGGGGTGTCATTGCCCCACCCTGAGGGGGTCCTTGCCCCACCCTGGGGGTCCCTGTCCCATCCTGAGGGTCCCTGCCCCATCCGGGGGTCCTGTTCAGGATGGGAAGGGGTCCTTGCCCCATCTGGGGGGTCCCTGTTCGAGGTGGGGGTGTCACTGCCCCATCCTGGGAGGGTCCCTGCCCCATCTGGGGGTCCCTGCCCTTTCTGGGTCCCGCCGCACCCCGGGGGTCTCTGCCCCATCCCGGGGGTCCCGCCCACGGGGTCCCTCCCCCCCTCCGCCCCCCCCCGCGCAGCTGGAGCCGGTTTAGGGCCGGGGCCGGGCCGGGGCCCCCCCCGGGGCCGGTGATGGCGGAGCAGCTCTTCCTGGAGGGGCAGCCCCCCGACTTCTCCCTGCTCCAGCGGCTCCTCTGCCTCGAGCCCGGGCCCTGCGACCCCCCCCCGGCCCCCCCCAGCCCCGGGCCGGGCGCCGGTGGCGACCCCCGCAGGTGGGAACCGGGGCCGGGGGCACCGTGGGGGCCGGGGCTGGTCCCACCGGGGGGCACTGGGATGCCGGGTGGGGCAGGGACTGGTCCCACTGGGGGGGACTGGGACAGCGGGTGGGACGGGGCTGGTCGGACCGGAGGAGAACTGGGGGTACTGGGACCGGGAATGGTCCCAGCGGGGGGGAACTGGGGGCACTGGGACCAGGGAGAGTCGGACTGGAGGGGAACTGGGGGCACTGGGACTGGGAAGGGTCCCACTGGGGGGGACTGGGGACACCAGGGTTGGTCCCACTGGGAGCACCGGGACCAGAGGCAGTCGGACCGAAGGGGAACGGGGTGTACTGGGACCAGGAATGGTCCCCCCCGGAGGGGAACTGGGAGTACTGGGACCCGCCATGGTCCCACTGAGGGGAATGGGGGACACTGGGACTGGGAATGGTCCCACCGGGGGGGAACTGGGGGCACTGGGACCAGGGCTTGGTCCCACCGGGAGAAAACCGGGAGCACTGGGACCGGGGACAGTCGGACT
Organism: Opisthocomus hoazin; assembly: GCF_030867145.1. Taxonomy (NCBI): domain Eukaryota; kingdom Metazoa; phylum Chordata; class Aves; order Opisthocomiformes; family Opisthocomidae; genus Opisthocomus; species Opisthocomus hoazin. The sequence continues at coordinate 3,153,892 of NC_134448.1, read as the reverse complement.
GGAGGGGAACTGGGGGTACTGGGACCGGGAATGGTCCCACCGGGGGGGAACTGGGGGTACTGGGACCGGGAATGGTCCCACCGGGTGGGAACTGGGGAGCACTGGGACTGGGAATGGTCCCAGCGGGGGGGAAATGGGGGTACTGGGGCCAGGCAGAGTCGGACTGGAGCGGAACTGGGGGCACTGGGGCTGGGATTGGTCCCACCGGGGGAAAACTGGGACCAGGAATGGTCCCACCGGGAGTGAACTGGGGGCACTGGGACCAAGGCTGGTCCCACCGTGGGGGAACTGGGAGCACCGGAACCAGGGATGGTCGGACTGGAGGGGAACTGGGGGCACTGGGACTGGGAATGGTCCCAGCGGGGGGGAACTGGGGGCACTGGGACTGGGAATGGTCCCAGCAGGGGGGAACTGGGGGCACTGGGACTGGGAATGGTCCCACTGGGGGGAACTGGGGGACACTGGGACCAGGAATGGTCCCACCGAGGGGACACTGGGACCGGGGCTGATCCCACCAGGGGGGGAATGGGGGCACTGGGACCAGGGACAGTCGGACTGGAGGGGAACTGGAGATACTGGACTGGGAGTGGTCCCACCGAGGGGGAATTGGGGGGCACTGGAACTGGGAATGGTCCCACCGGGGGGGAACTGGGGGTACTGGGACAGGGAATAGTCCCACTGGGGGGGTACTGGACCAGGGCTGGTCCCACCGGGGGGGAACTGGGAGCATTGGGACCAGGGAGAGTCAGACTGGAGGGGAACTGGGGGCACTGGGACTGGGAATGGTCCCACTGGGGGGACTGGGGGGCACTGGGACAGCTAAGCCCGGTGGGGGGGGGGGGGTCCCGATCTGCCCCCCCCTCCCTTGCCCTAACGCGGCCCCGGGGGGCAGGAGCGGGGTCCCGGACCCCCCCCCGGGGCCCTGCCCCCCCCCCGCCGCCCCTCCCCCCCCCCGGGGAGGGTCTCACCTTCCTGCAGGAGAGCGCGCGGCTGCTGGCTCCCCCCGACCCCCCCCCCGACGCCTCCCGACACCCCCCCGGAGCACCCCGGCTTCCCCCCGGCCCCCCCCGGGCGGCCCCGATGCCCTCAGCCTCATCAGCCTCCAGTGCCGGCACCTGGCCGGCGGCACCAGTAAGGGCACTGGGACCAGTAACGACAGCGGTACCGGTACTGGGACCAGTACCGGCGGCGGGCGGCGGCGCAAGCAGGCGACCCCCCGGCGCGGCGCCGAGCCCCGGGACCCCTCTTTCCGCGGGGTGACCCTGCGCATGCGCCTGGGCCTCGCCGACGGCTGCCGCCTCCTCATCACCGCCCGCGGCGGAAGGTACCGGAACCCCGGCGTCCGTCTGTCCCGACGCACCGCGGGGGTGGCCCCATCCGTCTGTCCCGATGCACCTCAGGGGCAACCCTGGAGCTCGGGGTGCTCCTGTCCGTCTGTCCCGATGCACCTTGGACTGCTTCGTCCGTCTGTCCTGATGCACCCTGGACACCCCAGACTGCTCTGTCCGTCTGTCCTGATGCACCTTGACCTGCACCGTCTGTCTGTCCTGATGCACCCCTGGGCCTTGACCTGCTCTGTCTGTCTGTCCCGATGACCCCTGGGCACCTTGGGCTGGCCTGTCCGTCTGTCCCGACGCACCGCGGGGTGGCCCCGTCCATCTGTCCCGACGCACCTCAGGGGCAACCCTGGAGCTCGGGGTGCTCCCGTCCGTCTGTCCCGACGCACCTTGGACTGCTTCGTCCGTCTGTCCTGATGCGCCTTGGACTGCTTCGTCCATCTGTCCTGATGCACCCTGGACACCCCAGACTGCTCTGTCCGTCTGTCCTGATGCACCTTGACCTGCACCGTCTGTCTGTCCTGATGCACCCCTGGGCCTTGACCTGCTCTGTCTGTCTGTCCCGATGACCCCTGGGCACCTTGGGCTGGCCTGTCTGTCTGTCCCGACGCACCGTGGGGTGCTCCCGTCCGTCTGTCCCGACGCACCTCAGGGGCAACCCTGGAGCTCGGGGTGCTCCTGTCCGTCTGTCCCGATGCACCTTGGACTGCTTCGTCCATCTGTCCTGATGCACCTTGACCTGCACCGTCCGTCTGTCCTGATGCACCTTGACCTGCACCGTCTGTCTGTCCTGATGCACCCCTGGGCCTTGACCTGCTCTGTCTGTCTGTCCCGATGACCCCTGGGCACCGCGGGGTGGCCTGTCCGTCTGTCCCGACGCACCGCGGGGTGGCCCCGTCCGTCTGTCCCGACGCACCTCAGGGGCAACCCTGGAGCTCGGGGTGCTCCCGTCCGTCTGTCCCGACGCACCTTGGACTGCTTCGTCCGTCTGTCCTGACGCACCTTGGACTGCTTCGTCCGTCTGTCCTGATGCACCCTGGACACCCCAGACTGCTCTGTCCGTCTGTCCTGATGCACCTTGACCTGCACCGTCTGTCTGTCCTGATGCACCCCTGGGCCTTGACCTGCTCTGTCTGTCTGTCCCGATGACCCCTGGGCACCTTGGGCTGGCCTGTCCGTCTGTCCTGATGCACCTTGACCTGCACTGTCTGTCCTGATGCACCCCTGGACCTTGGGCTACTCTGTCCGTCTGTCCTGATGCACCCAGAGGTGCACCCAGAGTCACCCTCAGACTATTGTCTGCTCCGTCCGTCTGTCCCGATGCCCCTTGGGCACCTCAGGCTGCACTGTCCGTCTGTCCTGACACACCCTGGACACCTTAGGCTGCTCCGTCTGTCTGTCCTGATGGACCCCTGGACCTTGGTCTGCTCCGTCCGTTTGTCCTGATGGACCCTGGGCACCTTGGACTTGCCTGTCCGTCTGTCCTGATGCACCTTGGGCTGCTCCGTCCGTCTGTCCCGATGACCCCTGGGCACCTCAGGCTTCCCCGTCCGTCTGTCCCGACGCACCCCTGGGGCCGCCCTGTCTGTCTGTCTGGCTGCACCTTCCCACCACGGCCCCTGAGGACCCGGCAGCCACTTTGGGGGGGTCCCCCCCATTCCGGGGGTGGGGGGTGTCCCAATCCGGGGGGGTCCCCAATCCGGGGGGGTCTCCCCATTCCGGCTGGGGGGTCCCCGCTCCCCCCTGACCCCCCCCTTCCCGCAGGGACCCCGGCCGGAGCGGGGGTCGGAGCCCCCCATCTGCCCCCCCCGGGGCCGGCAGCAGCTCGGAGGACGACGACGCTTCCCTGGCCCGGGGTAAGCGCGGGGGTCTGGGGGGGGTCTCAGGGGGGTCAGGGGGGATCGTGTCCCCCCCCATCGGGTTTTGGGGTGCAGCCTCGTGTGTGTCCCCCCCCCCAGGGAGCAAGCGCTGCGCCTCCTGCAAGACGCGCCGGACCCCGCTTTGGCGAGCCGCCGAGAACGGGACCCCCCTCTGCAACGCCTGCGGCATCAGGTAGGGGGACAGGGACCCCCCCCCAATTTTGGGGACCCCCCCCCCCCAATTTTGGGGACCCCCTTCCCCTCTGGCTCCGGCTTCACCCCGGGATTTCTCCCAGGTACAAGAAGTACCGCGTGCGGTGCCGGCGGTGCTGGAGCATCCCCGGGAAGAGCGGGACCCCCCGTCCCCGGTGTCCCCACTGCGGGGAGCGATGTCACCCGGCCGGCGGTGGCAGGGGCTGACGGCGAAGACCCCGGCGGCGGCGGCGAACTTGGGGGGCTCGGGGGTGGTGGGGGTCCCGGCTGGGCCCTTGGGAGCAATTAAATGTCCTGGTGAGGCTCGGCGTGTCCCGGTGTCACCTGTGATGGGGGGCGTGGGGTGATGGTGGTGGCATTGGGGGGGGGGGGGGGGGTTTGGTGGCATCACCGGGGGCTTTGGTGGCCCCGGCAGGGAGCTGTGGGGACGAGGATGGGGGTCCAGGGTGCGGGCTGGGGATGTGGGAGGGGGCTTGGGGACTAGGAGGTGGCCGGGCTGGGGGTCCCCGTCCCCGGCTGTGGCTTGGGGACATGGCACAGGGGTTGGGGACAGCGAGGTGGTGGCTGGGGTTCCTCGTGTCCAGCTGTGGGTTGGGGACATGAGACAGGGGTTGGGGACAAGGAGGTGGCCAGGCTGGGGGTCCCCATGTCCGGCTGTGTGTTGGGGACATGGGACAGGGCTTGGGGACACTGGACAGGGGTTGGGGACAGCGAGGTGGTGGCCGGGCTGGGGGTCCCCATCCCCGGCTGTGGGTTGGGGACATGGCACAGGGGTTGGGGACAGCGAAGTGGTGGCCGGGCTGGGGGTCCCTGTGTCCGGCTGTGGGTTGGGGACACAGGACAGGGGTTAAGGACATGGGACAGGGCTTGGGGACAGCTAGGTTGTGGCCAGGCTGGGGATCCCCATCCCCGGCTGTGGGCTGGGGACATGGGACAGGGGTTGGGGACACGGGACAGGGGCTGGGGACAAGGAGGGGGCCAGGCTGGGGTTCCCAGTGTCCAGCTGGGATTGGGACATGGGATGGGGCTTGGGGACAAGGAGGTGGCCGGGCTGGGGGTACCCGTCCCCGGCTGTGGGTTGGGGACATGGGACAGGGCTTGGGGACACTGGACAGGGGTTGGGGACAGCGAGGTGGTGGCCGGACTGGGGGTTCCTGTCCCCGGCTGTGGGCTGGGGACACAGGACAGGGGTTGAGGACATGGGACAGGGCTTGGGGACAGCTAGGTGGTGGCCAGGCTGGGGATCCCCATCTCGGGCTGGGGACATGGGACAGGGGTTGGGGACACGGGACAGGGGCTGGGGACAAGGAGGTGGCCGGGCTGGGGGTCCCAGTGTCCAGCTGGGACTGGGACATGGGATGGGGCTTGGGGACAAGGAGGTGGCCGGGCTGGGGGTACCCGTCCCTGGCTGTGGGTTGGGGACACGGGACAGGGCTTGGGTAATGGCACAGGGGTTGGGGACATGGGACAGGGGTTGGGGACAGCGAGGCGGTAGCCGGGCTGGGGGTCCCTGTCCCCAGCTGTGGGCTGGGGAAATGGGACAGGGGTTGGGGACAGCGAGGTGGTGGCCGTGCTGGGGGTCCCTGTGTCCGGCTGTGGGTTGGGGACATGGGACAGGGGTTGGGGACATGGGACAGGGGCTGGGGACAAGGACGTGGCCGGGCTGGGGGTCCCTGTGTCTGGCTGTGGATTGGGGACATGGGACAGGGGTTAGGGGCAGCGAGGTGGTGGCCGGGCTGGGGGTCCCTGTCCCCGGCTGTGGGCTGGGGACACAGGACAGGGGTTGGGGACACTGGACGGGGGTTGGGGACAGCGAGGTGGTGGCCAGGCTGGGTGCTGGGTGCAGGGCTGAGCCCGGGCTCCATCAATGTCCCCGTCCCCCCCGCCACCGGAGCCACCGTCCGCCTCCCTCCGGGTGACACCGAATTCTTTATTGGGTGTTGCGTCCCCCCGGGAAGCGCCGAGCCGGCGGCCGTGGCCCCCCCCGAGTTACGGCCGTGCCGGCGCGGCGCCGAAATGCTTAAAAAAACCCCCCAAAACCCCCCAAGTGCCAAAGCCCGCTGCGGCCAGGGGTACGCCGGGACCCCCGAACCCGCGCCGGCGACCTCCCCGGTTACGGCGGGGTGAGCTGGATGCCGAAAACCTCGCCGGCGCGGTCGTGCCGGTGCCGGTGGCGGTGGAGGCAGGCGGCTTCGGAGCCCTCGGCGTCGCGCACGTTGTACTCCCCCTTCTTGCACGCCGTCGTCTTCAGGTAATACCCGCCGGCGGCCGCCAAACCCACCGCGGTGACGGCACCCAACGAGCCCAGCGACGCCAGCAGCGCCAGCCGGCTCTCTACGCGGCGGCAAAACGCCGGTGACGCCGCGGCGGCGGTGACGCCGAGACCCCCACCACCACCCCACCCCCAAAAAAAACCCCCCCTTCCTTCACCGCTTCTCACCGTCCACCCGCACCATGACGCTGCCGGCGCGCCGGCCGTGCCGGTTGGTCGCGGTGCAGGTGTAAAGGCCCCGGTTGGCGGCGGCGGCGGCGGCGACGGCGACCGAGCGGTTGTCGGCGGCGAAGCGGAGGTTGGGGGCCGGCGGCAGCGCCCAGCCGTAGGTGGGGGTGGGCAGCCCCTCGGCGCGGCACTCCACGCTGAAGCTGGCACCCCGTGAGACGTTGGCCGAGGGCGAGACGCGCAGGCTCACCGCGGCGGGGCTGTCTGCACCGGGGCGGCACCGTCCCTTAGCCGAAAACACCTCCCCGGCGTTAAAAATTAACCAAAACCCCCTTTTTCCGCCCCAAAAAGGCGCTCCCCGCACTCACACTCGACGGCGACGGTGACGTTGCGGAGGGCTGAGCCGTGGGTGTTGGTGGCTCGGCACTGGTAGGTGCCGGCGTGGGCGCGGGTGACGTTGGGGCTGGCCGGGCGGGGGTCCCGGGTGTCCCCCAGCTTGGTGCAGGCGACGCGGGGCGGGGGGTTCCCGCTGGCGGCGCAGGCCAGCTCCGCCGGCGCGCCTTCCACCCAGAGCCGCCGCGCCGGGCAGCCCGTCTCGCCGATGCTCGGCTCGTCTGCGGGGCGGGAGGGCGCTGGGTGCCGGGGCGCGGGGGCCGGCCGCCCACCCCCTGCTGCCCACCCGGCACCGACGGGCGGCTGCGGACACGGCAGCCCGGCTACGGCGTCCCCGGCACAGACACGGCATCCCCGGCACAGCCAGAGCCCCAGCGTGGCTGCGGCAGCCCCGGCATCGCCGGATCCCTATCCCCGGCACCACCGGCATCACCAGATCCCCATTCCTGGCACCACTGGCATCACCAGATCCCCATCCCACCCCAGCATCGCCAGATCCTCATCCTTGGCAGCACTGGCATCGCCAGATCCCCATCTCTGGCACCACCAGCACCACCAGATCCCCATCCTAGGTATCCTTGGCATCACCAGATCCCCAACCCTGTCATTGCCATATCCCCATCCCTGGCATCTCCAGCATCACCAGATCCCTATCCCTGGTATCCCCGGCATCACCAGATCCCCATCCCTGGCACCACTGGCATCACCAGATCCCCATCCCACCCCGGCATTGCCAGATCCTCGTGCCTGGCACCACCAGCATAGCCATATCCCCATCTCTGGCACCACCAGCATCACCAGATCCCCAACCCTGGTATCCCTGGCATCAGCAGATCCTCATCCCTGGCACCACCAACATCACCAGATCCTCATCCCTTGTATCCCTGGCATCAGCAGATCCCCAACCCCAGCATCACCAGATCCTCATCCCTGGCACTACCAACATTGCCAGATCCCCAATCCTGGCATCGCCAGATCCCCATCCCTGGCATCCCTGGCTTTGCCAGATCCCCATCCCTGGCACCACCAACATCACCAGATCCCCATCCCATCCTCGCCATCATCAGATCCCCATCCCTTGCTTTGCCAGATCCCCATCCTTGGCATCCCCAGCATCACCAGATCCCCATCCCATCCTCGCCATCACCAGATCCCCATCCCTGGCACCACCGGCACCCCCAGACCCCCATCCCCGGCACCGCCAGACCCTTGCCCCGCCACTCACACTCGATGGTGACGACGACGCTGCGGACGGCCGAACCGTGCTTGTTGGTGGCCCGGCAGACGTAGCGGCCGGCGTCGGCGCGGCTGACGGCCCGGCTCCCCCGGGCGCGGGGGGGACCCCCGTCGCGGGCGCAGCGGGTGCTGGGCGGGGGGTCCCCGTCGGCGCGGCACGCCAGCTCCCGCCGCTCGCCCTCCACCCAGGTGCGGTGCGCGGGGCAGCCCCTCTCCGTCAGCGTGGGCTCGTCTGGGGGCACAGAACACGGGGGCCCGGTCAGCGCGGCAGCCGCCGGCGCGGCCGCAGCGGGCGACGCCGGCCCCACTCACACTCCACGCGGACGGCCACCGCCCGGCTCCGCGTCCCCACGCTGTTGGTGGCGTTGCAGACGTAGGTGCCGGCGCGGGAACGGGTGACCAGCTCCGGCTCCGCGGTGCTGACGGTGACGCCGTTCCTGCCGCAGACGACGGTGGGCACCGGGTTGCCGGTGGCGCGGCAGGACAGCGCTTCCCGCGTCCCCCGCAGCCACGTGCGGTTGGCGGGGCAGTCGCTCGCCGCCATTTCGGGCATGTCTGGAAAAGATGGAGGGATGCACCGGCAACGCCGCGGGCGCGGCCGCGACCCCGCGGCGCGGCACTCACACAGCACGGCGAGCCGGGCGTCCGCGTCCTTCGTCACCACGCCGTCGCCGACGGCCAGGCTGGCCCGGCACCCGAACCGCCGCCCGTCGTCCTCTCGCCGCGCCGCCAACCGCAGCTCCAGCCGGGACTGCGGCCCCTCGGCCAGGACCCCGCCGTCGGCGTCGCGGAGCTGCAGCCGGACGGCGGGGGGTTCGGCGACCCCGGCGCGGCAAGCCACCGTCACCTCGCTGCCCGCCGGCGCCGACGCCGGGCTCAGCTCCAGGACGGGAGCCGGGAATCCTGCGGGAAGGTGCCGTGGGGATTTTGGCGGTGGGGAGGGGTCCGGTTATAGCCCCCCGCCGCTCCCGGAGCCTTACGGTAGACGTAGATCTGCCGCCGCGCCGCCCGCGCCACCGTCGCCACCGCCGCGGTGCAGATCAGCTCCTGCCGGCCCGGCGTGCCGGGAGCCAGCGCGGTGACGGCGGTCAGCACGTCGCCGGCCGCCGCCACGGTGAAGTTCAGGCTCCGCTCTGCCAGGGCGATGGAGAAGCGGACGTCGGCGGCGGGGAAGGCTCCGGCGATCCGGCAGCTGGCGTTGGCGGCGGCACCGGCTTCGAGGCGAGCGGGAGCCTGGAGCTGGGGCGGCTCCGGGAGGGCTGCGGGGACGCGGCGTCACCGGGGCCGTGCCCGGCTGCGCCGCGGTGAGGATCCCGGTGGCGCGGTGCCGTGCCGGGATGGGAGCGGGGATCACGGCACGGGCCCGGCCGCCGGATGAAGGTTGGGTGGGATTCGGCACGGCGCGGTGGAAACCGTGAACGGGGATGGGGCTGGGATGGGGACTGGGATGGGGATGGGGACTGGGATGGGATGGGACTGGGATGGGGACTGGGATGGGGATGGGACTGGGATGGGACTGGGATGGGGACTGGGATGGGGATGGGACTGGGATGGGATGGGACTGGGATGGGGACGGGACTGGGATGGGGACTGGGATGGGACTGGGATGGGATGGGACTGGGATGGGGACTGGGATGGGGATGGGGATGGGACTGGGATGGGGATGGGACTGGGATGGGATGGGACTGGGATGGGGATGAGACTGGGATGGGGACTGGGATGGGGATGGGACTGGGATGGGATGGGACTGGGATGGGGACGGGACTGGGATGGGGACTGGGATGGGATGGGACTGGGATGGGACTGGGATGGGGACTGGGATGGGGATGGGACTGGGATGGGATGGGACTGGGATGGGGATGGGACTGGGATGGGGACTGGGATGGGGATGGGACTGGGATGGGATGGGACTGGGATGGGGATGGGACTGGGATGGGGATGGGGGTGGGACTGGGATGGGGACAGGGAATGGGATAGGGATGGGACTGGGACTGGGATGGGATCAGGAGGGGGACAGGGACTGGGATGGGGAGAGGGACTGGGATAGGGATGTGATGGGGATGGGATCGGGAGGGGGACAGGGATGGGGACTGGGATGGGACAGGGACCAGGATGGGATGGGGATGGGGACTGGGATGGGGATTAGATTGGGATGGGGACGGGGATGGGGACAGGGCTGGGATGGGGATGGGACTGGGATGAGGACGGGGACAGGGATGGGATGGGGACAGGGACTGGGATGGGGACTGGGATGGGATGGGGATGGGGACAGGGACTGGGATGGGGATGGGACTGGGATGGGATGGTGACTGGGACGGTCACAGCGCGGTGTCGAGCCGCCCCCCCCGCCAGCATCACCGGCGCCCGCCCCGGTGCCCGGTGCCTTACCGAAGACGGAGAGCGTGCGGGGGCCGGCGGCGCGGGCGAAGAGGGGCCCGTGGGGCCGCAGGGACAGCTCGGCGTGGCAGGTGACGTCCTGGCCGTGGTCCCCGGGGCCAGCGGTCAGCAGGTGACTGACGGCCACGCTGACGCTCCCCTCGACCGCGCCGAACCGCGCCGTCCGCAGCGTTTCCGCCCCGCGCCGTAACGTCACCGTCAGGTTGGCCACCGGAGCCACCTCCAGCACCCGGCACGTCAGGTTCCGGCTCTCGCCCACCGCCACGGCCGGCACCGGATCCAGCACCACCCGCTCCGGCAACCCTAGGGCGCGTCGAGCCGTCAACCGCAGCCCCCCTACCCCACGCCGCGACACGCCGAGCCGTCAGCCGCAGACCCCTGCCCCACGCCAAACTGCCCCTACCACCCCCAACCGCAGCCCCCCTGCCCCTCGCTGCGCTGCCCCTACTGCCGTGACCCCCCCTCCCCGGGACAAACTCACTGTAGACGAGGACACCGGCACTGGCGTTGGCGCGGACGTCGCCGCAGTGCCCGTAGCACGTGGCACTGCCGGGGCTCCACCGGGTGACGTTGAGGAGGAGGAAGCTCTGCCAGCGGCGCCCGCCGGCCCCCAGCCCCACGCGCAGGGGGGTCTCCAGCCCCAGCGTGGCGTTGCCCCCCGGGCAGGGGCCACGGCTGCAGTTGATGGCCACCGAGCCGCCGAACGGCACCACGGCCACCCGCGGCCAGGCGCCCACCGCGAAGGTGGCCCCGGAGACCCCTGCGAGAGCCCCCAGCGCGGGCAGCCCCCGGCCGGGGACCCCCCCGGATCCCGGCACCCGGGAAGGGGACCCAGGCAGCGAGGGGCCCGGGGGTCCCCTCGTCCCCCCCGCAGGCACGAAAGGGTCCCCACCCCCCCCAAAATAAGGGACCCAGGTGTCTGGGGGTCCCCTCATGTGTACCCCCCCAGCACTAAGGGGTCCCCACCCCCCCAAAATAACAGACCCAGGTATCCAGAGTCCCGGGGAGTCCCCCTGTCCCCCCAGCCATGAAAGGGTCCCCACCCCCCCAAAGTAAGGGACCCAGGTTGTCGGGGTCCAGGGGGTCCCCTTGTGTCCCCCCCCCAGCACGAAAGGGTCCCCACCACCCCAAAATAACAGACCCAGGGTCCCCTTGTGTGTGTGTCCCCCCCTCAGCACTAAGGGGTCCCCACCCCACCAAAATAACAGACCCAGGCGGCTGGGGTCCCAGGGGTCCCCTCGTGCCCCCCCAGGCACTAAGGGGTCCCCATCCCCCCAAAATAACAGACCCAGGTGTCGGGGGTCCCCTCGTGTGTGTGTCCCCCCCAGTCACTAAGGGGTCTCCACCCCCCCAAAATAACAGACCCGGGTGTCTGGGGTCCCGGGGGTCCCCTCTTCCCCCCCCAGGCACTAAGGGGTCCCCACCCCCCCCAAAATAACAGACCCAAGCTCCAGGGTCCCAGGGGGTGCCATCGTTTGTGTCCCCCCCCCCAGCAGTAAGGGGTCCCCACCCCCCCCCAAAATAAGGGACCCAGGCGTCTGGGGTCCCCTCTTGTGTGCCCCCCCAAAAGGGGTCCCCATCCCCCCAAAATAACAGACCCAGATGCCCAGGGATCCCGGGGGGGGGGGGGTCCCCTTGTCCCCCCCGGCATGAAATGGTCCCCACCCCCCCAAAATAACAGACCCAGGCGTCCGGGGGTCCCCTCGTGTGTGTGCCCCCCCAGCACTAAGGGGTCCCCACCCCCCCATAATAACAGACCCAGGTGTCCAGAGTCCCAGGGGTCCCCTCACGTGTCCCCCCCCAGGCACGAAAGGGTCCCCACCTCTCCAAAGTAAGGGACCCAGGTGGTCGGGGTCCTGGGGGTCCCCTCGTCCCCCACCCCCAGCACTAAGGGGTCCCCACCCCCCCCCCCAAAATAACAGACCCAGGTGTCTGGGGTCCCGGGGGTCCCCTCGCCCCCCTCCCAGGCACTAAGGGGTCCCCACCCCCCCAAAATAACAGACCCAGGTGTCTGGGGTCCCGGGGGTCCCCTCGCCCCCCTCCCAGGCACTAAGGGGTCCCCACCCGCCCCCCCCAATATAAGGGACCCAGGCGTCCTGGAGGCCACCCCCCCGGCCCCCCCATCACGCTGGGTCCCTGGTGTTGGGGCTCTCTGGGGGGGGTCCCTCCCCACAATTCAGGAGCTCTGGGGGGGGTCCTCAGGGTGCCCCCTCCCCAATAATTAAGGCTCTCTGTGCTCTCCACGGTCCACCCCCCGTCCACCCCCCCCCCCCATAATTAAGGGTCCTTGGGGTCCCCCCCCCATAATTAAGGGTCCATGGAGTCCACCTCCCCCCATAATTAAGAGACCTTGGGGTCTGGGGGTCCCCATGGGTGCCCCCCCCCAACCCCCTTAACTAAGGGCAACTGGGGTCGCTGGAGACAACACCCCCCCCCCCCCCCCCCCCCCGGCACGATGGCTCCCAGCTGCCCCCCCCCCCCCACCCGATGGACCCAGGGGTCCGGGCCCCCCCCAGCACCCCCTGCCCCCCCCCTCACCTGCGAGCGCCAGGAGGAGGGGGGGCAGCAGCCGCGCGGCCCGGCCGGGGGGGCCCATGGGGACCCGGCTCCGCTGGGGGGCGGGGGGCACGGGAGGAAGGGGAGGAAGAGGAGGGTCGAGAAGAAGAGAGGGATGAGGAGGAAGAGGATGAGGAGGACGGGGATGAAGAGGAGGGTGAGGGGGGATAGGGAGGAAGGGGGATCGGGAGGGTGAGGAGGATGGGGAGGAAGAAGGGGATCGGGAGGATGAGGAGGATGGGGAGGAAGAGGGGATCGGGAGGAAGAGGAGGATGGGGAGGAAGAGGGGGATCGGGAGGAAGAGGAAGGTGAGGAGGGTGGGGAGGAAAAGGGGGATCGGGAGGGTGAGGAGGATGGGGAGGAAGAGGGAGATCAGGAGGAAGAGGAGGACGGAGATGAAGAGGAGGAGGATGGGGATGAAGAGGTGGGTGAGGAGGATGGGGAGGAAGAGGAGGGTGAGGAGGACGGGGAGGAAGAGGGGGACCGGGAGGATGAGGAGGAAGAGGAGGACGGAGATGAAGAGGGTGAGCAGGACGGGGAGGAAGAGGAGGGTCGGGAAGAAGAGGAGGATGGGGAGGAAGAGGATGAGGAGGACGAGGATGAAGAGTGTCAGGAGGATGGGGAGGAAGAGGAGGCTCGGGAGGATGCGGAGGACGGAGGTGAGGAGGAGGATGGGGAGGAAGAAGAGGATGAGGAGGACCGGGAGGATGAGGAGGACGGGGATGAAGAGGAGCACGGGGATGAAGGCAGCTCCTCCGCCGAGGCGACGACGGCGCCGGTACCGCGGGGCTGCTCCTCCCCCCGCCCCCGGCCGAGCCCCCCCACCCCCACCCCCGGATCGGGCCCCCCCCAGGTGCCTGGATCGGGCCCCCCACCCCCCCAAGGAGTGGGGGGCCCGATCCCGCGTGGGTGCAGCGACAGACGGGGAGCAGCCGGCCCCCCCCCCCCCCCCCCCCCCCCCCCCCCCGCTCCCACGCGCTCATCGGGGTGGGGGAGGGGAGGAGGGGGGGCACCCCACGGGCCTGGCTGGGGTGGGGGAGGGGCCGGTAACCACGCGTGGGGGCGGGGGGGGGGGCACGGCGTGGGTGTGTGTGTGGGGGGGAATCACATGTGCGGCCACGCGTCGCACACGCAAGCGGGTCTGGGTGGCGTGGGGGTGGCGTGGGGGTGGCGTGGGGGTCCGTGTAGGCCTGGGTAGCGTGGGCATCGCGTGTGCATTGCGTGTGCATCGCGTGTGCATTGCGTGCACGCAGCCGTGCATTGCGTGTGCATGCAGCCACGCGTCGCACACGCATGTCTATGGCATGTGGATCCATGTATCACGTGCACACAGGCCTGGGTAGCGTGTGCATGCAGCCACGCGTCGCACACGCATGCAGGCATGTCTATGGCGTGTGGATCTGTGTATCATGTGCACGCAGGCCTGGGTAGCGTGGACATTGCGTGTGCAACATGTGTACGCAGCCATGCATAGCGTGTGCATGCAGCCACGCATCACACATGCATGCAGGTGTGTCTGTAGCATGTGGATCCATGTATCACGTGCACACAGGCCTGGGTAGCGTGTGCATGCAGCCACATGTCACATGCATGCAGGCGTGTCTATGGCATGTGGATCTGTGTAGCGTGTGCACGCAGGCGTGGGTAGCGTGGGCGTTGCGTGTGCATCGCGTGCACGCAGGCGTGGGTACCATGTGCATCATGTACATGCTGCCACGCGTCACACACGCATGCAGGCGTGTCTGTCGTGTGTATGGCGTGTGGATCTGTGCATCGCGTGCAAGCAGGCCTGGGTAGCGTGTGCACGATGCGCACGCAGCCACGCCTCGCACGTGCATACAGGTGCGTGTCTCGTGCACGCAGACACGCGTTGCGTGTGCGTGCAGGGGTGTGCATCACGTGTGTGCAGCCCTGCGTCCCGTGTGCGTCGCGTGTGCATCATGTGCGTGCCGACGTGTGTTGCGTGTGCGTTGCGTGGGCACCATGGGCCTGCAGGCACGCGTCGTGTGTGTGTCCCGTGTGCATCCCGTGTGCATCACATGTGCGTCCTGTGTGCATCACGTGTGTCCTGTATGCATCATGTGTGTTGTGTGTGCATCGCGTGTGTGTCCCATGTGCATCGCATGTGCGTCCTGTGTGCATTGCATGTGTCATGTGTGCGTTGCCTGTCACGTGTGCATTGCATGTGCATTCCATGTGCATCCCGTGTGCATTGCGTGTGCGTCACGTGTGTCGTGTGTGTGTCCCGTGTGCATCCCATGTGCATCACGTGTGCGTCGTGTGTGCATCGCATGTACATCACATGTGCATCCCATGTGTGTCACATGTGCATCGCATGTACATCACATGTGCATCCCATGTGTGTCACATGTGCATCCTGTGTGCATCACGTGTGTTGTGTGTGCATCGCGTGTGTGTCCCGTGTGCATTGCATGTGTCATGTGTGCGTTGCCTGTGTCGCATGTGCATTGCATGTGCATTCCATGTGCATCCCGTGTGCATCGCGTGTGCGTCGCGTGTGCATCGCATGTACATCACGTGCACCCCATGTATGTCACATGTGCATCGCGTGTGCGTGCACGCCCGCCCCACGTGCCCTGCCGACCATGCCCCCCGCCCCCCCCAATGCCCCTCCCCACGCCCCGCCCCCAGCCCCCCCCCGCCCCCCCGCCTGCCCCGCGCCCGGTGCCAGCCCGGGCCAGGCGCTGCCGACCCCTCCCCCCAGCCCCTCCCCCACCCCGGCTGCCGTCACCCCCCCGCCCCCACCCACACCCCCGCGGGTCTGGCCCCGGCTCCGGCCCCCCCCAGCCCCCCAAACCCGCACCCCAATCCCTGCTCCCCCCCCGCCCCCCCAGGGGTACCGAGGAGATGGGGGGGGTTGGGGGTCACCCGGCAGACCTGGAATTGTCCAGTACAGCCCAGTACAGCCAAATATAGACCAGTACAGACCAGTACAGCCCAGTACAGCCAAATATAGACCAGTACAGACCAGTACAGACCAGTACAGCCCAATATAACCCCGTACAGCCCAGTACAGACCAGTACAGCCCAATATAACCCCATACAGCCCAGTACAGCCCAGAGCAGCCCAGTACAGCCCAGTATAGCCAAATATAGACCAGTACAGACCAGTACAGCCAAATATAACCCCATACAGCCCAGTACAGCCCAGAGCAGCCCAGTACAGCCCAGTATAGCCAAATATAGACCAGTACAGACCAGTACAGCCCAATATAACCCCATACAGCCCAGTACAGCCCAATATAACACCATACAGCCCAGTACAGCCCAGAGCAGCCCAGTATAGCCCAGTACAGCCCAATATAACCCCGTACAGCCCAGTACAGCCCAGTATAGCCACATATAGACCAGTACAGCCCGATATAACCCTATACAGCCCAGAGCAGGCCAGTACAGGCCAGTATAGCCAAATACAGCCCAGTGCAGCCCAGTGCAGCCCAGTACAGCCCAGTACAGTGTGTCACTGGAAGATGCTGGTGGCAGCACTGGGACGAGCCCCCAGGGCCGATTCAGCCTTTAGCAGCCCCCCCCTCCCCCCGAGGGGAGCTCAGGGCCGGGGTGACGGGCACGGGGGGGGGGCCCATCCCTGGGGGCCCCCGAACCCCCCCAGCACCCCCAGATTGGGGCTGCAACCCCCCCACCCCCCACACACCGCTGCCCTCGGGCTGGATGCGGCCCCAGAGAGGGGTTTGGCTGTGGGTGGGGGGGGGACACAGGGATTCTGGGGGGGGCTACGGCGGAGCCCCCACATTTTGGGGGGGGGGTCCCCCCCTCCACCCCGGGGGTCGCGGCCTCATCTCCAGCGGCTGCTGCGGCAGCCGGTACCGCCGGGTTTTGGTCTCGCGGTGGTGGACGGCGTAGCCCACCGCGCCGGCGAGCAGGACCCCCAGCGCCGCCAGCCCCACCAGCAGCGGGACCCCCAAGTCGGGGTCGGGGTCTGAGGGAGAGAGGGGATGGGGGGGGGGGTCAGCGGCACCCAGCCCCCACTGTCCCCCTGGGTCCCCCAGAACTCCTGAGGCCCCCGAGACCCTCGAGACCCCCAGGACCCCCGAGGCCTCTGAGATACCCGAGACCCTCCAGGACCCCCGAGACCCCCAGGACCCCCAAAATCTGAAGGACCCCCGAGACCTCTGTGACACCACAAGACTCCCTGAGACCCCCAGGACCCCCAGGAGACCCCAAGACCCTCAGGAACTTGGAGACCCCCAGGACCCCCAATAGCTCTGAGACCCCCAGCACCTCTGACAATCCCACGGACCCCAGGACCCCCAATACCTCGGAGACCCCCCAGGACCCCCAAGACCCCCAGGACTCCCAAGACCCCCAATACCTCTGAGATCCCCAGACTCCCAGGACCCCCAATACCCCTGAGACCCCCCAGGACCCCCAGTACCCCTCTGACCCCCAGCAACCCTGAGACTCCCATGACACCCTGGGACCCCCAATACCGCTGAGACCCCCAGGACTCCCAGTACCTCTGAGACCCCCAGGATGCCCAAGAACCCCAACACCTCTGAGATCCCCAAGATCCTGATACCCCCAATACCCCTGAGACCCCCCAGGACCCTCAATACCTCTGAGACCCCCCCAGGACTCCCAAGACCCCCAGGACTCCCAAGACCCCCAATACCCCTGAGACACCCAGGACCCCGACACCCCTGAGATCCCCAGCACCCCCAATACCTCAAGAGACTCCCCAGGACCCCCAATATCCCTGAGACCCCCCAGGACTCCCAAGACCCCCAGGACTCCCAAGACCCCCAATACCTCTGAGATCCCCAGGACCCCCAACACCTCTGAGATCCCCAAGATTCCAATACCCCCAGAACCCCTGAGACCCCCCAGGACTCTCAAGACCCCCAGGACTCCCAGCACCCCCAATACCTCTGAGACCCCCCAGGACCCCCGACACTCCCATGGCCCCTGGGACCCCCAATACCCCTGAGACCCCCAGGACCCCCAATACCCCTGGGACCCCCAGGACCCCCGCGACTCACAGTGCACCCAGACGGTGACGTTCCTCTCGGCAGCACCCAGCGGGTTGCTGGCCCGGCAGCGGTAGGTGCCGGCGTGGGTGCGGGTCACCGGCTGCGGGACGCCGGCGGCGAAGGGCTGCCCGTCCTTGGTACACTCCAGCCTGGGCGGGGGGTTGCCCCGTGCCCAGCACCGCAGGGTCTCATCCTGCCCCTCCGTCCAGTTCTGGCGCGGGGGGCAGCTCCCGTCGTCCAGCCGGGGCTGACCTGGGGGGGGGGGGGTGTCAGAGCAGTGGGACCCTCGCGTCTCCCCGGCACGAGGTCCAGCGTCACCACCAGCGGGCGGGGGTCAGCGGGGGTCCCCGCTGCCCTCCGGGGTCCCCAGTCCTGCCCTGGGGCTGAGCAACGTCGCACGGCGGGGCGAGGGGTTTGGCAGCGGGGACGAGGGGCTCTGCGCCGGGGCGGGAGGGGTTCGCACGGGGTCGGGGGGGCTTGGCACGGGGGCAGGAGAGTTTGGCACGGGGGTCGAGGGGGTTCGTACAGGGCAGAAGGGTTTTGCACGATTTAAGGAGCTCTGCACAAGGGCAGAGGGGTTTTTCACCAGGGCAGGAGGGTTTTGCACGGGGCAGAAGGATTTTACATGAGGCAGAAAGGTTTTGCACGGGGCAGAGGGGTTTTTCACCAGGGCAGAAGGGTTTTGCACAAGGGCAGAGGGGTTTTTCACCAGGGCAGAGTGGTTTTACACGGGGCAGAAGAGGTTTTCACCAGGGCAGAAAGGTTTTGCACCAGGGCAGGAGGGTTTTGCATGGGGCAGAAGGATTTTGCACGGGGCAGAAGGGTTTTGCACAATTCAAGGAGCTCTGCACCAGGGCAGAGGGGTTTTCCACCAGGGCAGAAGGGTTTTACATGGGGCAGAAAGGTTTTGCACAGGGTAGAAGGGTTTTGCACGATTTAAGGAGCTTTGCACAAGGGCAGAAGGGATTTGCATGGGGCAGAAGGGTTTTTCACAAGGGCAGAAGGGTTTTGCACGGGGCAGAAGGATTTTACACGAGGCAGAAGGGTTTTGCACGGGGCAGAAAGGTTTTGCACGGGGCAGAAGGGTTTTGCACAATTCAAGGAGCTCTGCACCAGGGCAGAGGGGTTTTCCACCAGGGCAGAAGGGTTTTACATGGGGCAGAAAGGTTTTGCACAGGGTAGAAGGGTTTTGCACGATTTAAGGAGCTTTGCACAAGGGCAGAAGGGATTTGCATGGGGCAGAAGGGTTTTTCACAAGGGCAGAAGGGTTTTGCACGGGGCAGAAGGATTTTACACGAGGCAGAAGGGTTTTGCACGGGTCAGAAAGGTTTTGCACGATTCAAGGAGCTTTGCACAAGGGCAGAAGGGTTTTTCACCAGGACAGAAGGGTTTTACATGGGGCAGAAAGGTTTTTCACCAGGGCAGAAGGGTTTTGCACGATTTAAGGAGCTTTGCACAAGGGCAGGAGGGTTTTTCTCGGGGCAGAATGGTTTTACATGAGGCAGAAGGGTTTTCCACCAGGGCAGAAGGGTTTTACACAAGGCAGAAAGGTTTTGCACGGGGCAGAAGGGTTTTTCACCAGGGCAGGAGGGTTTTGCATGAGGCAGAAGGATTTTACACGAGGCAGAAGGGTTTTGCACGGGTCAGAAAGGTTTTGCACGATTCAAGGAGCTTGGCACAAGGGCAGAAGGGTTTTCTACCAGGGCAGAAGGGTTTTGCACGGGGCCAAGGTGCTTTGCACCAGGGCAGAAGGGTTTTACATGGGGCAGAAAGGTTTTTCACCGGGGCAGAAGGGTTCTGCACGATTTAAGGAGCTTTGCACAAGGGCAGAAGGGATTTGCACAGGGCAGAAGGGTTTTGCACGGGGCAGAAGGATTTTTGCACAATTCAAGGAGCTTTGCACCAGGGCAGAGGGGTTTTTCACCAGGGCAGAAGGATTTTACGTGAGGCAGAAAGGTTTTGCACAATATAAGGAGCTTTGCACAAGGGCGGAAGGGTTTTTCACCAGGGCAGAAGGGTTTTGCACGATTTAAGGTGCTCTGCACAAGGGCAGGAGGGTTTTTCTTGGGGCAGAATGGTTTTACACGAGGCAGAAGGGTTTTCCACCAGGGCAGAAGGGTTTTACACGGGGCAGAAAAGTTTTGCACGGGGCAGAAGGGTTTTGCACGATTCAAGGAGCTTTGCACAAGGGCAGAAGGGTTTTCCACCAGGGCAGAAGGGTTTTGCACGGGGCCAAGGTGTCTTGCACCAGGGCAGAAGGGGTTTCTCACCAGGACAGAAGGGTTTTACATGGGGCAGAAAGGTTTTTCACCGGGGCAGAAGGGTTTTGCACGATTTAAGGAGCTTTGCACAAGGGCAGAAGGGATTTGCACAGGGCAGAAGGGTTTTGCACGGGGCAGAAGGATTTTTGCACAATTCAAGGAGCTCTGCACCAGGGCAGAGGGGTTTTTCACCAGGGCAGAAGGATTTTACGTGAGGCAGAAAGGTTTTGCACAATATAAGGACCTTTGCACAAGGGCAGAGGGGTTTTTCACCAGGGCAGAGTGGTTTTACACGGGGCAGAAAGGTTTTGCACGGGGCAGAAGGGTTTTGCACGATTTAAGGAGCTTTGCACAAGGGCAGGAGGGTTTTTCTTGGGGCAGAATGGTTTTACACGAGGCAGAAGGGTTTTCCACCAGGGCAGAACGGTTTTACACGGGGCAGAAAGGTTTTGCACGGGGCAGAAGGGTTTTGCACGATTCAAGGAGCTTTGCACAAGGGCAGAAGGGTTTTTCTTGGGGCAGAATGGTTTTGCACGGGGCAGAAGGGTTTTGCACGATTCAAGGAGCTTTGCACAAGGGCAGAAGGGTTTTTCACCAGGGCAGAAGGATTTTACGTGAGGCAGAAAGGTTTTGCACAATATAAGGATCTTTGCACAAGGGCAGAAGGGTTTTCCACCAGGGCAGAAGGGTTTTGCACGGGGCCAAGGTGTCTTGCACCAGGGCAGAAGGGGTTTTGCACAGAGCCCAAGGGTCTTTGCACAAGGCAGAAAGGTTTTACACAGGGCAGAAGGGTTTTCCACCAGGGCAGAAGGGTTTTGCACGGGGCCAAGGTGTTTTGCACCAGGGCAGAAGGGGTTTGCACGAAGCCCAAGGGTCTTTGCACAAGGCAGAAAGGTTTTACACAGGGCAGAAGGGTTTTTCACCAGGGCCAAGGGGTTTTTCACCAGGGCAAAAGGGTTTTGCACAGGGCAGAAGGGTTTTGCACGAGGCAGGAAGGTTTTGCAACAGGGTTGAAGGGTTTTACACGGGGCTGAGAGGTTTCACATGGGGCAGAAGGGATTTGCACAACTCAAGGAGCTTTGCACCAGGGCCAAGGGGTTTTTCAACCGGGCAGGAGGGTTTTGCCCGGGGACTGGGGGGTTTTGCCCAGGGACTGGGGGGTTTTGCCCGGGGACTGGGGGGTTTTGCCCGGGGACTGGGGGGTTTTGCCCGGGGACTGGGGGGTTTTGCCCAGGGACTGGGGGGTTTTGCCCGGGGACTGGGGGGTTTCGCACGGGGCAGAAGGGTTTTTCACCAGGACAGAAAGGTTTCGCACGGGGTCAAGGAGCTTTGCGCAGGCTCCGCCGGGTTTTTCGCCCCACTCACAGCTGACGCGCAGCGTGGCCGTGGCCGAGCTCCTCCGCCGCGTCCGGTTGCCCACGCCGAGCTGCGCTTCGCAGGCGAACTCGGCCCCGTCGTCTTCCTCCGCCGCCGTCAGCTCCAGGCGCACGGGACCCTCGGCCCAGGGCTGCGGGGGTCGGCGGCCGCCGCGGAGCCGCAGCTTCAGCCCCGGGGGCCGGCTGGGTGCTGAGGAGCACTCGAGGGCCACCAAGGCGTCGCAGGAGGTGTTGGGGTGGGTGACGGCCAGGCGAGGCTCGGGGAGGTCTGCGGAGGGGAGGGAGATGGCACCCGACCTCCCGGGGCATCCCGACGGGGATCCTGCCCCAGCGCTGCCGGAGCTGGCACGTCCCGAGCTCTCCCACCCCTGGGACCCATTGCCGGGTCCAGGACCCAGCTCATCCCAAGCTCTCCCACCCTTGGGACCCATTGCCAGATCTGGCACCCAGCTCATCCCAAGGTGTCCCACTCTTGGGACCCATTGCTGGATCCGGCACCCACTTCACCCCAAGCTCTCCCACCTTTGGGATCCACTGCTGGATCCATCACCTGGCTCATCCCAAGCTCTTCCACCCTTGGGATCCATTGTCGGATCTGGCACCCAGCTCATCCCAAGATGTCCCACTCTTGGGACCCATTGCCGGATCCGGGATCCGGCTCACCCCGAGCTCTCCCACCCTTGGGACCCATTGCCGGATCCGGCACCCGGCTCATCCCAAGCTCTCTCAACTCTAGGACCCACTGCTGGATCCATCACCCGCCTCATCCCAAGCCCTGACACCCTTGGGATCCACTGCCAGATCCATCACCCAGTTCTGCCTAAGCTCTCCCACCCTTGGGACCCATTGCTGGATCCGGCACCCGGCTCATCCCAGGCTCTCCCACCACTGGGACCCACTGCCAGATCTGGCACCCAGCTCATCCCAAGCTCTTCCATCCCTGCACCCATTGCCGGATCCGACACCCAGCTCATCCCAAAGCAGCTCCCACTCCAGCTTTGCCAGATCCAGTTCCTGGCTCATCCCAAGTTCTCTTGGCCTTGGGACCCATTGCCGGATCCATCACCCGACTCATCCCAAAGTGACTCCTCATCCCAAGCTCTCCCACCCAAGCTCTTCCAGATCCATCACGCGGCTCATCCCAAAGTGGCTCCTCATCCCAAGCTCTCCCACCCAAGCTCTTCCAGATCCATCACCTGGCTCATCCCAAAGTGGCTCCTCATCCCAAGCTCTCCCACCCAAGCTCTTCTGGATCCATCGCGCGGCTCATCCCAAAGTGGCTCCTCATCCCAAGCTCTCCCACCCAAGCTCTTCCAGATCCATCACCTGGCTCATCCCATAGTGGCTCCTCATCCCAAGCTCTCCCACCCAAGTTCTTCCGGATCCATCACCCGACTCATCCCAAAGTGGCTCCTCATCCCAAGCTCTCCCACCCAAGCTCTTCCAGATCCATCACCTGGCTCATCCCAAAGTGGCTCCTCATCCCAAGCTCTCCCACCCAAGCTCTTTCAGATCTATCACCCGACTCATCCCAAAGTGGCTCCTCATCCCAAGCTCTCCCACCCAAGCTCTTCCAGATCCATCACCTGGCTCATACCAAAGTTGCTCCTCATACCAAGCTCTCCCACCCAAGCTCTTCCAGATCCATCACCCGGCTCATACCAAAGTGGCTCCTCATCCCAAGCTCTCCCACCCAAGCTCTTTCAGATCTATCACCCGACTCATCCCAAAGTGGCTCCTCATCCCAAGCTCTCCCACCCAAGCTCTTCCAGATCCATCACCTGGCTCATCCCAAAGTGGCTCCTCATCCCAAGCTCTCCCACCCAAGCTCTTCCGGATCCATCACCTGGCTCATCCCAAAGTGGCTCCTCATCCCAAGCTCTCCCACCCAAGCTCTTCCGGATCCAGCCCCCAGCTCATCCCAACCTGTCCCTGCCCTGGGACCAGCTCCATCCCGGTTTGCCCCATCCATGTCCCCACTGAGGGCTGGGGACTCCCCAGATCTGGCACATCCCTACCCCCTTCCCTGATTGGTCCCCATCCGCTGGGAAAGCCCCATGGGAAGGACCGGAGCAGCTCCTTACCGTAAGCCAGCACCTGATACGTCACCACCTTCCGTTCCCCAAAGCAGGAGAAGAAGCAGAAGATGTCAGAGAGGGGCTCGGTGATGTTGTGGAGCCGGACGCTCAGCCAGCCGGGCCCCCGGCCCACCCACTCCTTGCTGAGGGAGGTCTCCAGCCCCCCCGGCGCCCCGGCCTCGGGGCAGCTGCTGGAGCAGTTCAGCAGCACCGTCCCACCGTAGCCCACCTCCGAGGAGGTCCCCTCCACCGTCACCTCGAAGGGCTGGGTGGGTGCACCTGGAATGGGAGGGCGGGATGAGCTGGGAGGAGCAGGACAGGCTGGGGAGGTGGGTGGGGGTACAGGTGGGGTGAGAAGGGACAGACGGGATGGCCCTGGCTGGGGTGGGGAGAAGGTGGGATGAGCTGGGACACATGGGACATCCCAGGGAGGTGGGTTGGGTGAAGCTGGGATGCATGGGATGGGCTGGGACACATGGGATGAGCAAGGACACACGGGATGTCCCCAGCTGGGTTGGGATGATGGTGGGATGAGCTGGGACACATGGGATGGCCCCAGCTGGGGTTGGGGTGGAGGTGGAATGAGCTGGGACACATGGGACATCCCAGGGAGGTGGGTTGGGTGAAGCTGGGAGGCATGGGATGGGCTAGGACACATGGGATGGCCCTGGCTGGGGTGAGGAGAAGGTGGGATGAGCTAGGACACATGGGATGAGCTGGGACCCATCGGATGTCCCCAGCCGGGTTGGGGTGAAGGTGGGATGAGCTGGGACACATGGGATGGGCTGGGACACATGGGATGGCCCCAACTGGGGGTGGGGTGACGGTGGGATGAGCTGGGACACATGGGACATCCCAGGGAGGTGGGTGGGTGAAGGTAGGATGAACTGGGATGCATGGGATGAGCTAGGACACACGGGATGAGCAGGGACACCCGGGATGGCCCCAGCTGGGGTGGGGTGGAGGTGGGATGAGCTGGGACACATGGGATGGGCTGGGACACATGGGATGGCCCTGGCTGGGGTGGGGAGAAGGTGGGATGAGCTGGGACACATGGGATGAGCTGGGACACACGGGATGAGCTGGGACACATGGGATGGGCTGGGACACATGGGATGTCCCCAACTGGGGTGGGGTGGAGGTGGGATGAGCTGGGACACATGGGATGGCCCTGGCTGGGGTGGGGAGAAGGTGGGATGAGCTGGGACACATGGGATGAGCTGGGACACACGGGATGTCCCCAGCTGGGTTGGGGTGAAGGTGGGATGAGCCAGGAGACACGGGATGGGCTGGGACACACGGGATGAGCCAGGACACACGGGCTGTCCCCAGCCGCGTCCCCGGGGGATGGGCTGGGACCGACGGGAGGAGCAGGGGATCCCCCGGGACGTCCCCAGGGCCCCCGGGCCGGCACTCACCGCGCAGAGCCAGGAGCAGCCCGGCCAGGCACCACGCGGGGAGGCTGCGCTGGGGCATCGCCGCGCCGGCGAGCCGCGAGGCCGCGAGCCGCAGCCCGTCACCGCGGCACGGGGCGGCTCAGAGGCGAATCGTCCCCCGACCCCGGCCGCGCTCCATCCTCCCTCCGCGCCCCGGCACGGCCCCGACCACGCTGCCGGTGCCGGGGGCTGGCGGGGCAAATGGCGGCAGAAGGAAGGAAGTGGGGTTCGGGCACCGCGGCGCATGCTCGGCGCGGCCGCAGCCGCCGAGGCCTCGGGGTAGCGGAAACCTCCCGGGGTTCGGCGCTCCCCGTCCCCAACCAAAACCCCGGTGGGTCGCTGCCGACAGCCTTTATTGGCACAACGCGGCGCGGCGGCATCTTCCAGCCTCGCCGGCGGCCGCGTCGCCCGCTGCGCCGGCTCCTCGCCGTCCCGCCGGTGTCACCGTCCCGGCACCGAAATCCCGGGATTCAGCCCGGATGCTCCCACCGGGGCACCGAGACCCAACCGGCGCCGGTGTCGCCGCGGGAGGAGACCGCGGCCGCGCCGAAACCGTCCTCGCGTTTCCCAAGGGATGAATTTCAGGGAGGAAAGGGGAAAATCCTCGATGGAGGAGGAGGTCGGCGCCTCGCCCTCTCCGGCGTCCCAACCGCGTGCCGGCGCGGCACACGTCCCCATCCGGGAGCTGTCGGCTCCCTGCCGCCGGCGCCGTCTCGCCGTAGCGTCCACCATCGCGCCGCCGCTGCCGCCCGGTCCCCGATCTCACGGTCGCATCCGTCGGGGGGAACCGGTGGTCGCGGCGCTCAGCCCTCGCCGCAGCGCTTGGCCAACGGGCCCCTCCACCGCCGCTGCCCGGCTACGGCTGAGCCTTCTGCGCCGAACCGTTGAGCGCGGCCGCCTCCTCGGAGCGTCCCCGCGGCGGCTCCATCGGCATCTGCCGGCGCCGCTCCTGCTGCACCCGGTACTGCCGGATCTTCTTGTTGCGGTAGTAGACGCCGTAGCCCACCGCGCCGGCCAGCAGGACGCCCATGGCCACCAAGCCCACCAGCACCGGGACCACCACGTCGGGGTCGTGGTCTGACGGAGAGAGGGGATGGGGGGTCAGCGGCAATGAGACCCCCCCAGGACCCCTGGGACCCCCGAGACGCCAGGACCCACCTCTGGGACCTCCAGGAGCTCCAGGACATCCAAGACCCCCAGGACCCCCCAAGACCCCCACAACCCCAAAGACCACCAGGACTCTCGAGACCTCCAGAGCCCCCAGTACCTCTGAGACCCCCAGCACCCCTGGGACCCCCCAGGACCCTCAATACCCCTGAGACCACCAGGACTCCCAAGACCCCCAATACCTCTGAGATCCCCAGACTCCCAGGACCCCCAATACCCCTGAGACCCCCCAGGACCCCCAATACCTCTGAGACCACCAGGACTCCCAAGACCCCCAGGACTCCCAAGACCCCCAATAACTCTGAGATCCCCAGGACCCCCAATACCTCTGAGACCCCCCAGGACTTCCAAGACCCCCAACACCTCTGAGACCCCCAGGATTCTGATACCCCCAGAACCCCTGAGACCCCCCAGGACTCCCAAGACCCCCAGGACTGACTCCCAGCACCCCCAATACCTCTGAGACCACCAGGACTCCCAAGACCCCTGAGACTCCCAGGACCCCGACACCCCTGAGACCCCCAGCACCCCCAATACCTCTGAGACTCCCCAGAACCCTCAATATCTCTAAGACCCCCCAGGACTCCCAAGACCCCCAGGACTCCCACGACCCCAAATACCTCTGAGATTCCCAGGACCCCCAACACCTCTGAGACCCCCAAGATTCCGATACCCCCAGAACCCCTGACACCCCCCAGGACTCACAAGACCCCCAGGACTCCCAGCACCCCCAATACCTCTGAGACCACCAGGACCCCTGACACTCCCGTGGCCCCTGGGACCCCCAACACCCCTGAGACCCCCAGCACCCCCAATACCTCTGAGTCTCCCCAGGACCCCCAATATCCCTGAGACCCCCCAGGACTCCCAAGACCCCCAGGACTCCCAAGACCCCCAATACCTCTGAGATCCCCAGGACCCCCAATACCTCTGAGACCCCCCAGGACTTCCAAGACCCCCAACACCTCTGAGACCCCCAAGATTCCAATACCCCCAGAACCCCTGAGACCCCCAGGACTCCCAAGACCCTCAGGACTCCCAGCACCCCCAATACCCCTGAGACACCCAGGACCCCGAAACCCCTGAGACCCCCAGGACCCCCAATACCTCTGAGACTCCCCAGGACCCCCAATATCCCTGAGACCCCCCAGGACTCCCAAGACCCACAGGACTCCCAAGACCCCCAATACCTCTGAGATCCCCAGGACCCCCAACACCTCTGAGATCCCCAAGATTCCAATACCCCCAGAACCCCTGAGACCCCCCAGGACTCTCAAGACCCCCAGGACTCCCAGCACCCCCAATACCTCTGAGACCCCCCAGGACCCCCGACACTCCCATGGCCCCTGGGACCCCCAATACCCCTGAGACCCCCAGGACCCCCAATACCCCTGAGACCCCCAGGACCCCTGGGACCCCCAGGACCCCCGTGACTCACAGTGCACCCAGACGGTGACGTTCCTCTCGGCGGCACCCAGCGGGTTGCTGGCCCGGCAGCGGTAGGTACCGGCGTGGGTGCGGGTCACCGGCTGCGGGACGCCGGCGGCGAAGGGCTGCCCGTCCTTGGCACACTCCAGCCTGGGCGGGGGGTTGCCCCGTGCCCAGCACCGCAGGGTCTCATCCTGCCCCTCCGTCCAGTTCTGGCGCGGGGGGCAGCTCCCGTCGTCCAGCCGGGGTTTGGCTGCGGGGAGAGCCGGGATAGGGACGAGAAATTAATTCCCGTCGGGAAATTTCCCCTCCGGCACCCCGGCTGCGGCGCTCTCACCGGTGACGCTGAGCCGGACGGGCGCGCTCCTCTTCGGGGCTTTGCCGCTGGTGGGGATCTCGGCATCGCAGCTCAGCTCCATCCCATCATCTTCCTCGCGCGCCGTCAGGTTGAAGCTCACCGGGGACGGTCCCCACCCCGCCAGGACGCGGTGGCCGGCACGGATCCGCAGCCGGAGCTCGGCCGAGTGGTCGGGCGGCAAATCGCAGAGCCCCGTCACCGCGGTGCCGGCCGGCGGGCTGGCGGTGCCGACGCTGAGCCGCGGCGAGGGGAAACCTGCGGGCGACGGAGACAACGCCGGGGTGATCCGGCGACGCCGCGGCACCGAAACCCCCTTCCCCCGCTTCCCGGCGCGACCGCCGTAACTCACGGTAGACGTGGACGGTCGCCCGCGTCTCCCGCTCGGCGGGTCCGACCCTGACGGTGCAAACCAGCCCGAAGGTCCCCGGTTGGCTCTGGGACACCGCGGCGGTGGCCCGGTGCCCGTCCCGGCTGACGGAGAGCGGCAGGGTCTGGTTGGCCAGCGCCAGCTCGAACCGCGGCGCCGGGAAGACGCGGCCGACGGCGCAGCTGGCGTTCACCGTCTCGCCGGTCTCCAGGTGGATGAGTGGCTCCAGCTTGGGATCCTCTGGGAATTCTGCCACCGGAGAGAAACACCCCGGGATGAAGGGCTACGAGGATGGTGAGGGGACTGGAGCATCTCCCCTACGAGGAGAGGCTGAGGGAGCTGGGCTTGTTCAGCCTGGAGAAGAGAAGGCTGCGAGGGGACCTTAGAAATGCCTACAAATATCTGAAGGGTGGGGGTCAGGAGGACGGGGCCAGACTCTTTCCAGTGGTGCCCAGTGACAGGACAAGGGGCAATGGGCACAAACTGGAGCAGAGGAAGCTCCAGCTGAACCCGAGGAAGAACTTCTTCCCTCTGAGGGTGCCGGAGCCCTGGCCCAGGCTGCCCAGGGAGGCTGTGGAGTCTCCTTCTCTGGAGATATTCAAGACCCGCCTGGCCACGGTGCTGTGCCCCCTGCTCTGGGTGACCCTGCTTGGGCAGGGGGTTGGGCTGGGTGACCCCCAGAGGTCCCTTCCAACCCCTACTATTCTGTGATTCTGTGATTCTGTGGGATGAGCCGGTTGCCGCAGCCGCCGCGGGGCAAACGCCGGTACGGTGCCGGCGCCGGCTTACCGTAGACGGTCAACGGCTGCGGGCGGGAGGTGGTGGTGAAGCGCGGGCCGTAGGGTGCCAGGTCGAGCAGAGCCTGGCAGCTGACGTTCTGCCCATCGTCCCGGCGCCGCGCCGTCAGCCGGTGGGTCACCCGCGCCGTCGCCGGCTCGTCCTGGCCGCGCTCCTCGAAGGTTTCGGCGCGCAGCACCTCGTCGCCGCGCCGCAGGATCACCGTCAGGTTGCGGATCGGCGCGACGCCGGCCACGCGGCACACCAGCTCGTGGCTTTCGTTCACCGCCAGCTGCGGCACCGGCTCCAGCACCGCCGGCTCCGGCACACCTAAGGCAGAGACGTGGCGTGGCGGGGACGATCCCAGCTCGCCGGCACGCGCCGGGACCCCCCACCCCCATCTCCCGGCGTTGCCTTACGGTAGACGATGAGTTTGGTGGTCACCACCTTCCTCCGGCCGCCGCAGGTGTAGTAGCCGATGACACTGGAGTTCCACTCGGTGACGTTGAGCAGCTCCACCACCGTCTCCGTCGGCCCCGCCGCCACCACCCGCTTCCGAATCGACGTCTCCACGTTGCCGGACGGCGCCGGGTGCCCGCACGTCGTCTTCAGCTTCAGCCGGATCGACGCGCCGTGCTCCACCACCGGCACCGCCGGCTCCAGCGTCAGCTCGAAGGAGGCTCCCAACCGCCCTGCCGCGAGGAGCCAGGGGTTTGGGGGGAGGCAGTGGGCAAGGGGACCCCCGGGCTCATCCCCAACCCTGCTATGGCCAGGGGAAGGTTTAAGGGACCCCCCGGGCTCGTCCCCATCCCCAGCACAGGGAAGGTCGAGGGGACCCCTGGGCTCATCCCCATTCCCAGCACGGGGAAGGTTGAGGGGACCCCCAGACTTGTCCCCATTCCCAGCACGGGGAAGGTCGAGGGGACCCCCGGGCTCATCCCCATCCCCGTCACGGGGAAGGTCGAGGGGACCCCCAGACTCGTCCCCATCCCCGGCATGGGGAAGGTCGAGGGGACCCCCAGACTCATCCCCATCCCCAGCACGGGGAAGGTCGAGGGGACCCCCGGGCTCATCCCCGTCCCCATCACGGGGAAGGTTTGGGGACCCCCAGACTCGTCCCCATCCCCAGCACGGGGAAGGTTGAGGGGACCCCCAGACTCGTCCCCATCGCCGGCATGGGGAAGGTCGAGGGGACCCCCGGGCTCATCCCCATCCCCGTCACGGGGAAGGTTGAGGGGACCCCCAGACTTGTCCCCATCCCCAGCACGGGGAAGGTCGAGGGGACCCCCAGACTTGTCCCTATCCCCAGCACGGGGAAGGTCGAGGGGACCCCAGACTCGTCCCCATCCCCAGCACGGGGAAGGTCGAGGGGACCCCCAGACTCGTCCCCATCCCCAGCACGGGGAAGGTCGAGGGGACCCCCAGACTCGTCCCCATCGCTGGCACGGGGAAGGTTGAGGGGACCCCCAGACTCGTCCCCATCCCCAGCACAGGGAAGGTTTGGGGACCCCCAGACTCGTCCCCATCCCCAGCACGGGGAAGGTTTGGGGACCCCCAGACTTGTCCCCATCCCAATCACGGGGAAGGTTGAGGGGACCCCCAGACTCGTCCCCATCGCCGGCATGGGGAAGGTCGAGGGGACCCCCAGACTTGTCCCCATTCCCAGCACAGGGAAGGTCGAGGGGACCCCCAGACTCGTCCCCATTCCCAGCACAGGGAAGGTCGAGGGGACCCCCAGACTTGTCCCCATTCCCAGCACGGGGAAGGTCGAGGGGACCCCTGGGCTCGTCCCCATCCCTGGCACGGGGAAGGTTGAGGGGACCCCCGGGCTCATCCCCATCCCCGTCACGGGGAAGGTCGAGGGGACCCCCAGACTCATCCCCATCCCCAGCACGGGGAAGGTCGAGGGGACCCCCAGACTCGTCCCCATCGCTGGCACGGGGAAGGTCAAGGGGACCCCCAGACCTGTCCCCATCCCCAGCACGGGGAAGGTCGAAGGGACCCCCGGGTTCATCCCCATCCCCGTCACGGGGAAGGTCGAGGGGACCCCCGGGCTCATCCCCATCCCCAGCACGGGGAAGGTCGAGGGGACCCCCAGACTCGTCCCCATCTCCAGCACGGGGAAGGTTGAGGGGACCCCCAGACTCGTCCCCATCGCTGGCACGGGGAAGGTTGAGGGGACCCCCAGACTTGTCCCCATCCCCAGCACAGGGAAGGTCAAGGGGACCCCCAGACTCGTCCCCATCCCCAGCATGGGGAAGGTCGAGGGGACCCCCGGGCTCGTCCCAATCCCCAGCACGGGGAAGATCAAGGGGACCCCCAGGCTCGTCCCCATCCCCAGCACGGGGAAGGTCGAGGGGACCCCCAGACTGGTCCCCGTCCCCGGCGCGGCCGGGGGGAAGCCGGCCAGCTGCGGCGGGCAGGCAGAAGCCGCAGCTTCTCCTTCGGTTGCGGGAAGCGGCCGGTTTTCCGGTGGGCAGGATCCGTCCCCCTGCCTCCAGCTGGAAGCCTTCAGCCCGAAATCCGGTGTCGGGGTCGGGGGGGACGTGCCGGACCCCGCATCCGGCCCTCGAGGACGGCGGTGGCTGTGCCCAGCTGGGTCCCAGTGCGTCCCCGCACCCCGCTCCCACCCCACATGCCGGTGCTTTCCCGGCGAAATATCCGCGGCCGAGCCCACCGGGCTGGCGGAGGAAGCCCCCCGGGGTGAGTCAGCACCAGCACCCTTGGGTGGGGGATTCCCAGGGAGTGGCTGCGAGGTTTCCCTCCCTCCGGCGAGGGGAAAAGTCCTGCCCTTTCCCGGAATAACCGGAATAATCGCCGGCAGGAAGGGAACGAAAAAACAAATCGCAATTCCTGCCGCCATCCAGGGATTTCGCAAGGACACCCACGACCCCGGGACGCGGCGCGGAGGCGATGGCTTCGGAAGGAAGGGGGGGTGGGAAGGATCCGGGACCCCCACCCTGGCCTGAGCGGGACTCCCAGTGCCGGGCAGAGCCCGACGCCAACGCCGCAGCGGCACGCGGGCGCTCACGCGTCCCCCGCCGCCGTGACACGCGCGTCGCGCCGACACGCCAGCCGCGACGCTACCGTGTCACGCTCAGTCCCCCCCCCCGGTCCCTGCCACCCTCCCCGGTGCCACCCCCCAGCCCCGCGTCCCCCCAGCCCCTCACCTGCGATGACGCCCAGGGCGCACAGCGCCAGCGGCAGCACCGCGGGGCGCATGGTGCCGGGGTGGGCACCGGGACCCGGTGGGCTCAGTCCTCTGGGAGCACCGGGACGGGGCGGGAATGCCGGGATGGGTCCGGTCGGGGTCTCCGGGATCGGTTGGTTCGGTATCCCCGGGATGGGTCCGGTCGGGATCTCCGGGATCGGTTTGTTCGGGATCCCCGGGATGGGTCCGGTCGGGATCTCCGGGATCGGTTGGTTCGGGATCCCCGGGATGGGTCCGGTCGGGATCTCCGGGATCGGTTGGTTCGGGATCCCCGGGATGGGTCCGGTCGGGATCTCCGGGATCGGTTGGTTCGGGATCCCCGGGATGGGTCCGGTCGGGATCTCCGGGATCGGTTGATTCGGGATCCCTGGGATGGGTCCAGTTGGGATCTCCGGGATCAGTTGGTTCAGGATCCTTGGGATGGATCTGATCAGGTTGTCTGGGAAGAGTCGGTTCCGGATCCCTGGGATAATCCGATCAGGCTCTCCGGGATCGGTTGGTTCAGGATCCCCGGGATGGGTCCAGTCGGGATCTCCGGGATCAGTCGGTTCCGGATCCCTGGGATAATCCGATCAGGCTCTCCGGGATCGGTTGGTTCAGGATCCCCGGGATGGGTCCAGTCGGACTCTCCGGGAGCACCGGGATCGGTCGGTTCAGGATCCCCGGGATGGGTCCAGCCGGACTCTCCGGGAGCACCGGGATCGGTCGGTTCAGGATCCCCGGGGCAGATCCAGCCGGGCTCTCTGGGAGCACCGGGAAGGGTCGGTTCGGGAGCCGCGGGGTGGATCCGATCGGGCTCTCCGGGAGCACCGGGTCGGTGTCTCGGGGCGCTCCGTCCGTCCGTCCGTCCCTCGGTCTGTCGGTCCCTCCCGGGGCGGTGCTTTATGAGCTCGGCGCCAGCCCGGCCCCTCCCGGCCCCGGGGGAATTCCGGAGCGGGGGGCGGGGAGGGGGGGGGGGGGGGGGACTTCGGCGGCGGCTTTCCCCGGGGGGGGGGGGGGCGGGGTCCTGCTCCCTGCCCCATCCCGGGGCAGTTCCCTGCCCCGACTGCCCTCCTGCCCCGGGATGGGGCAATTCTCCTGCCCCATTGCCCTCCTGCCTCCCTGCCCCATCCCAGGGCAGTTCCCTGCCCCACTAACCTCCTACCCCACTGCCCTCCTACCCCATCACCCTCCTGCCCTGGCATGGGGCAATTCTCTTGCCCCATTGCCCTCCTGCCCCACTGCCCTCCTGCCCCATCCCAGGGCAGTTCCCTGCCCCACTGCCCTCCTGCCTTGGGATGGGGCAATTCTCCTGCCCAATTGCCCTCCTGCCCCATTGCCCTCCTGCCTCACTGCCCTCCTGCCTTATCCCAGGGCAGTTCCTTGCCCCACTGCCCTCCTGCCCCATCCCAGGGCAGTTCCCTGCCCCACTGCCCTCCTGCCTTGGGATGGGGCAATTCTCCTGCCCCATTGCCCTCCTGCCCCACTGCCCTCCTGCCTCCCTGCCCCATCCCAGGGCAGCTCCCTGCCCCACGATGGGGTAATTCTTCTGCCCTCCTGCCCCATCCCAGGGCAGTTCCTTGCCCCACTAACCTCCTGCCCCATCCCCCTCCTGCCCTGGCATGGGGCAATTCTCTTGCCCCATTGCCCTCCTGCCCCATCCCAGAGCAGTTCCCTGCCCCACTGCCCTCCTGCCCCGGGATGGGGCAATTCTCCTGCCCCACTGCCCTCCTGCCCTCCCGCCCCATCCCAGGGCAGTTCCCTGCCCCCCTACCCCGCAATGGGGCAATTCTCTTGCCCCATTGCCCTCCTGCCCCACTGCCCTCCTGCCCCACTGCCCTCCTGCCTTCCCGCCCCATCCCAGGGCAGTTCCCTGCCCCCCTACCCCGCAATGGGGCAATTCTCCTGCCCCACTGCCCTCCTGCCCCAGACACCGCAGCCATTCGGCCCCACGGCGCTCGCTCCACCCCCACGGCGCTCGCCCCATTACCCCAAACCAAGGTGCAGGTCCCGTCCCGCACCCCCAAACCGGGGGGGGGTCACCATTAGACCCCCACCCTGCCCTTTCCCACCACCCTCGGCACACGACCCAGCCGCGGCGGGGGGGTTCGGGCCCCCCACGTGCCACGGCGTCAGCGCGGTGACCTCACCCCAAACCCGCGGCGAGGGGGAAGAGCGAGCCGAGTGCGCCGCGACCCCCGGCTTCCGCTTTCCCGTTCGGCTTCGGTTTTATTTTTGACGCCAGGGAATTTTTTATTTTTTTCCTCTGCGCCGACGCGGGCGCCGGGCCCCGGCGATGCCAGGCCACGCCGCGGGGCTCCGCCAGCCGCGGGGCACAGTTTTGGCTCCCAACCCTCGCCGCGAGGCGTGGGCCCCCGGCTTCCCGGCGTTTTCTTTTCCCGCTGCGGCCGGACAAAGCGTCCGGAAGGTGCCGGAGCCTCTTACGGCATCGAGCCTCGGCGTCCTCCCTCTCACCGCGGAGAAGGGGGGGAAGGAAAATCCGGTGCCGCTTCTCACGGCCGCGGGGTTTCACTTCTGCACCCGTCAGCGGAGCCACGCGCCTCGACGGGAACCGTGCCGGGGCGGCGAGGTTCCCCCCCGAAAGCCGCTGCCGGAACGCCGGCGTCCACCGCGGCCGGTGACCGCTCCCGCGGCGTCCCCCAGCCTTGTCCCCACGCCAATGGCCACCGGCCCCCGTTGGGTTGTCCCCGGAGCCGGGGCGGTGACAGCTCCCGCGGCGTCCCCCAGCCTTGTCCCCACGCCAATGGCCACCAGCCCCCCGTTGGGTTGTCCCCGGAGCCGGGGCGGTGACCGCTCCCGCGGCGTCCCCCAGCCTTGTCCCCACGCCAATGGCCACTGTCCCCGTTGGGTTGTCCCCGGAGCCGGGGCGGTTTAGGAGATGCCGTGGTGGGAACGCCGGGAACGCCGGGAACGCCGTGAGCCCTTGGCCTTGGTTTGGCTCCCGGCGGGGATCCCTTATCGCTCCGGTGACCTTCCCCAGCCCCGGCGCGCGCCGAGGTCGGGAGGCCGCGGTGCTCAGCGGGGTGGGCGAAGGGCAAATCCTGCCCCAGTGTCGGCTCCGCGGTGGGGGGACGCGGGGACACGGAGGGGGACAGGGACACGGGGGGGGATTGGGAGGGACCAGAGGGGCAAGGACATGGGGGACACGGGGATGGATGGGGAGGGACCAGAAGGACAGGGACATGGGGACACAGGGATGGATGGGGAGGGACAGGGACATGGGGGGGACTGGGGGGGACTGGGGGGGACAGGGACATGGGGGACACGGGGGGGGATTGGGAGGGACCAGGGGAACAGGGACATGGGGGACACAGGGATGGATGGGAGGGACATGGGGACAGGGACATGGGATCATGAGGACACGGGGACAGGGACA
This sequence comes from Opisthocomus hoazin, assembly GCF_030867145.1. NCBI lineage: Eukaryota > Metazoa > Chordata > Aves > Opisthocomiformes > Opisthocomidae > Opisthocomus > Opisthocomus hoazin. The sequence goes on along the minus strand of NC_134448.1, from coordinate 3,118,617 downwards.
CGGGGACACAGGGACACGGGGGACACAGGGATGGATGGGGAGGGACAGGGACATGGGGGACACAGGGGGGGGACTGGGGGGGACAGGGACATGGGGGACATGAGGATGGATGGGGAGGGACAGGGACATGGGGGACACGAGGGGGGGATGGGGAGGGACCAGGGGGACAGGGACATGGGGGGACCAGGGGGACAGGGACATGGGGGACATGGGGATGGATGGGGAGGGATAGGGACATGGGGGACACGAGGGGGGGACTGGGGGGGACCAGGGGGACAGGGACATGGGGGACACAGGGATGGATAGGGAGGGACAGAGACATGGGGGACACAGGGGGGGACTGGGGGGGACAGGGACATGGGGGACACGAGGATGGATGGGGAGGGACAGGGACATGGGGGACACAGGGGGGGATTGGGAGGGACCAGGGGGGCAGGGACATGGGGGACATGGGGATGGATGGGGAGGGACCAGGGGGACAGGGACATGGGGACACAGGGATGGATGGGGAGGGACAGGGACATGGGGGACACAGGGGGGGACTGGGGGGGACAGGGACATGGGGGACATGAGGATGGATGGGGAGGGACGGGGACATGGGGGACACAGGGGGGGATTGGGAGGGACCAGGGGGACACGGGGATGGATGGGGAGGGACCAGAGGGACAGGGACATGGGGACACAGGGATGGATGGGGAGGGACAGGGACATGGGGGACACAGCGGGGGATTGGGGCAGACAGGGACACGGGGGACACGAGGAGGGGATTGGGAGGGACCAGGGGGACACGGACATGGGGGACACGGGGATGGATGGGGAAGGACAAGGACATGGGGGACACAGGGGGGGATTGGGAGGGACCAGGGGGACAGGGACATGGGGGACACAGGGATGGATGGGGAGGGACAGGGACATGGGGGACACAGGGGGGGATTGGGAGGGACCAGGGGGACAGGGACACGGGGGACACGAGGATGGATGGGAGGGACATGGGGGACAGGGACACGGGGGACACAGGGACACGAGGATGGATGGGAGGGACATGGGGACAGGGACACGGGGGACACGAGGATGGATGGGAGTGACATGGGGACAGGGACACGGGGGACACAGGGACACGAGGACAGGGACATGGGGGACACGAGGATGGATGGGAGGGACATGGGGACAGGGACATGGGGGACATGAGGACGGATGGGAAGGGACACGGGAGACAGGGATGGATGGGAGGGACATGGGGGACAGGGACACGGGGGGGACATGGGGGACAGGGACACGGGGGACACAGGGACACGGGGACACAGGGACATGGGGGACACAGGGATGGATGGGAGGGACATGGGGACAGGGACATGGGGACACGAGGACGGATGGGAAGGGACACAGGGGACACAGGGATGGATGGGACATGGGGACAGGGACATGGGGGACATGAGGACACGGGGACAGGGACACGGGGGGGACATGGGGGACAGGGACATGGGGGACACAGGGATGGATGGGAGGGACACGGGGACAGGGACATGGGGGACATGAGGACACGGGGACAGGGACACGGGGGACACAGGGATGGATGGGAGGGACACGAGGACAGGGACACGGGGGACACAGGGATGGATGGGAGGCACATGGGGGACAGGGACACGGGGGGAAATGGGGACAGGGACACGGGGGGGACAGGGACACGGGGGACACAGGGATGGATGGGAGGGACATGGGGACAGGGACATGGGGGACATGAGGACACGGGGACAGGGACATGGGGGACATGAGGACAGATGGGAAGGGACACGGGGGACACAGGGATGGATGGGACGCACATGGGGGACAGGGACACGGCGGGGACATGGGGGACAGGGACACGGGGGACACAGGGATGGATGGGAGGGACATGGGGGACAGGGACACGGGGGGGACATGGGGACAGGACACGGGGACACAGGGATGGATGGGAGGGACATGGGGGACAGGGACACGGCGGGGACATGGGGGACAGGGACACGGGGGACACAGGGATGGATGGGAGGGACATGAGGACACGGGGACAGGGACACGGGGACACAGGGATCGATGAGAGGGACATGGGGACAGGGACACGGGGGACACAGGGATGGATGGGAGGGACATGGGGGACAGGGACACGGGGGGGACGTGGGGGACAGGGACATGGGGGACACAGGGATGGATGGGAGGGACATGGGGGACAGGGACACGGGGGACACAGGGATGGATGGAGGGACATGGGGACAGGGACATGGGGGACATGAGGACACGGGGACAGGGACACGGGGGACACAGGGATGGATGGGAGGGACATGAGGACACGGGGACAGGGACACGGGGACACAGGGATCGATGAGAGGGACATGGGGACAGGGACACGGGGACACAGGGACACGGGGGACACAGGGATGGATGGGAGCGACACGGGGACAGGGACATGGGGACAGGGGACATGGGGGACATGAGGACACGGGGACAGGGACACGGGGGGACACAGGGATGGATGGGAGCGACACGGGGACAGGGACACGGGGACAGGGACACAGGGGACACTGCGACACGCGACCCACGCCGAGACTCGTCGCACGCTCGTGGCGGGCTCCATGTCCCCCTTGCACGCCCGCCGTGACCCCCCCCGCCCCGTCACACACCGGCCGCGAGCTCCCGTCCCCCGTCCCCTTGGCCGGATCCCAGCGCAGCCCCCGCGTGGCCTCACCCCCCCCCCCTGCCCTCCCGCTAACGAAGGCGGCTCGTTAACGCGCAGCCACGTGAGCGCCGGGAAACGGCCGCGCTCCGGCCATGCCCGGGCCTGCCCCGGGATTTTTTTTTGTTGGTTTTCCTTTCCGGAGCCAACTCGGTGCCAAGAGCCGGGATCGGCGCCCGGAGCTGGCGCCTCGCCCTCCCCACGCGCCCACGCCGCGGCCGGCAAACCGGGAAAAGCGGGAAAAACACGTGGAAAGACGGAGGGAAATTCGGGGCTTCGGTCCCGCGCGCGGCTCGGCCGGGCTGCGATCCATCCGCCATCGGCTTCCAGCCCCGGACGCGGTTGAAGCCACCGGGAGCCGGCGACCGCGGCGGCCACCATGGCCAAGGTGACGGCCACCGGGGGTCAGGGGGCTACGGGGAGGGTCCTGCGGGGAGAGCACGCGGGCGGGGGCATCGCCGGGAGATGCCGGCGCGGTCGCTCCGTGCCAACGCCGCCGCGGTCACCGCTCACCTCGGAAGACGCCGGCGCCGTAGCGGTTCTCGGCCAGGCAGCGGTAAGCGGAGCGCGCCCGTCGGGCGGCCGGGACGGCGACGGCGCTGCCGCCGTCCCGGGGCTCCGCGCCGGCATCGGTGGGCAGCTCCCGGCGGAAGCGCGGCGGTGGGTTCCCCTCCGCCCGGCACGTCACCGCGAGGTTGTCACCGGCGGCGAGGACGGTGCGCGGTGCCAACACCCGGACGCGGTGCGGGGCGGCTGGAGGAGAGGGGGGGTGGCGGGGAAGCGGCACCGGGGTGCCCCGTCCCCACCCCGACGCCGGTGACCACCCCAACCGCGGCGTTTGCGCCGCGCCGGCGGCGTCACCGCCGTTTCCAGGGTCGAGGGGGTTTTATTTCCGCGTCGCCGGACTCACCCCAGACCCACAGCGTCACCGCGGCGCCGAGCGTCCGGCGCCCGAGCCGTAACGCGGCCTCGCACGTCACCTCCTCGCCGTGCTGCTCCGTGAAATCCACCGCGGCGGTGGGACCGTGGTGGGTGCTGGGTGGGGGGGAGCCCCCCGCCCCACAGCGTCAGCCGCAGATCCCGGGGGGCAGGACCCCGGTTGGGGTCCCGGCGCCGGTGGGCGATCCGGCGCCCGTTACGCCAAATCCGGCCGGAAAAAAAACACACCAAGCCGCCACCACGCCAGCGAGCCCCTCGCCGGCGGCTTTGCCGTACCCCAAAACCGGCACCGTGGTGGGGGGGCTGGCACCGGGACCCCCCCCCCCCCCGGGGAACCCCTAAACCCCCCCCCTCCGCCTTCAGCCTCTTCCACCGCCTCGCCGGCGAGGAGCCCCACGCGCCGGGACCCAACCGCGACGCCGGAGCGGTGCCGGCGTCCCCGGTTTCCCCCCTTGGGGGAAGTTTGGGGCGGGGGGGGACACCCCAACTCACCCCCCAGCGCGAGGAGGCAGAGCAAGGCCACGGCCCCCCCCGCTGCGGCGCGGTTCCATCGTCCGGCGAGCGCGGTGCCGCCGGCGGGCAGCGAGCGCAGCGAGGGCTCTTAGCACATTTCCTCCCTTTCCTCCGCAAGCGGCCCCCGCCTTCCTGCGCCCTCGATGCTGTGGGGGGGGCCCGGGGGGGGGGGCAAAAAAAAAAAAAAACCAACGGGGCCCACCCTCCTCCCGCTGCACCGGTGACACCCCGAAACCCCAACGCCATCACCGCGCCGGCGCGGGGGGAAGGCTCGCACCGAAACGCTCGCCGGCTCCGGCAAAGGCAGCCGGACCCTGGTGTTTTTTTTTGGGGGGGGGGACACGGGGGGGTGGCTGGGTTGGCTGCTGGGGGGGGGACACGGACCCCTCCACCATGGTCACCCCAAAAATCCCGGCCACGCGCAGACACCGGATTCACGCAGCACCCCACGGTCCCGTGAATGCGGGGGGGGGCTGCGGAGGGACTGTAAATCTGGGGGGGGGGCTGCAAAGGGATGGACTGCAAATGGGGGGGGGCTGCAGGGAGACTGCTGATTTGGGGGGGCTGAAAATCTGGGGGGGCTGCAGAGGGACTGTAAATTTGGGGGGAGGGGCTGCAGGGGGACTGCTAATTTGGGGGGGCTGAAAATCTGGGGGGGCTGCAGAGGGACTGTAAATTTGGGGGGAGGGGCTGCAGGGGGGACTGCTAATTTGGGGGGGCTGCAAATCTGGGGGGGCTGCAGAGGGACTGTAAATTTGGGGGGAGGGGCTGCAGAGGGACTGTAAATCTGGGGGGGGCTGCAAATCGGGGGGGGCAGCAGAGGGACTGTAAATTTGGGGGGAGGGGCTGCAGAGGGACTGCTAATTTGGGGGGGCTGCAAATCTGGGGGGGCTGCAGAGGGACTGTAAATCTGGGGGGGGCTGCAGAGGGACTGCTGATTTGGGGGGGCTGAAAAAGAATTGCTAATTGGGGGTGGCTGCAAAAGAACTGTAAATTTGGGGGGGGCTGCAGAGGGACTGTAATTATGGGGGGGTTGCAAAGGTTCTCCAAATTTGGGGGGGGCTGCAAATACAGGGGGGACCACAAAGGGGCTGCAAATCTGGGGGGGCTGCAAAGGGACTGTAAATTTGGGGGGGGCTGCAGAGGGACTGTAATTATGGGGGGGGTTGCAAAGGTTCTCCAAATTTGGGGGGGGCTGCAAATACAGGGGGGGACCGCAAAGGGGCTGCAAATGGGGAAGGGGGGGCTGCAAAGGACTAAAAATCGGGGGGGGCTGAAAAAGGGACTGAAAATTTGGGGGGGCCACAGAGGGGCTGCAAATCTGGGGGGGCTGCAAAGGGACTGTAAATTTGGGGGGGGCTGTAGAGGGACTGTGAATGGGGGGGGCTGCAGAGGGGCTGCTAATTTGGGGGGGGCTGCAGAGGGGCTGCAAACGGGGAGGGGGGGGCTGAAGAAAGACTCTTATCTGGGGGGGCCACACAGGGGACTGTAAGTATGGGGGGGCTGCAAGTGGTGTGCAAGTCTGGGGGTACTGCAAAGGGACCATAAATTGGGGGGGGGGGCTGCAGAGGGACTGTAAATTTGGGGGGGGGGGCTGCAGAGGGTCTGGAAATCCCGGGGGGGGGGTACAAATCCCGGGGGGGGGGGGGCTGCCCCTCCCCAAGCACAACACAAGCAGCGGCCGGGAGAAACCTGGCTTTAATGGCCCCGGCAGCACGGGGATCCCCCCCGAAACCCCCCCCCCAGCTCCGAAGGGAGCGGATCCTGCCCCGGGGGGGGGGGTGTTTCTCACCCGGGGGGGGGCTCACCCTGCGGGGGGGGGGGCTCACCCTGCCGGGGGGGTGTAGGGGAGGTCACTGTAGGGCATGGAGAAGGGGTAGAGCGGCGAGTAACGGGTGTCGTGCCACAGCAGCTTCTCCTCCAGGAAGGCGACGGCGTCCAGCGTCAGCACCAGCGTCTCGTGCTTCAGCATGCTGTGCACGTTCAGACCTGGGGGGGGGGGGTCGGTCGGGGGGGGGGGGCCCCGTCAGGTTTGGGGGGGTCCCCATCAGGTTGGGGGGGTCCTTGGGAGATTTAGGGGGGGGGTCCGCAGGTCGCGGCGCAGCTCTCACCCAACGCCGGGATCAGGTTGATGGTTTTCAGGCCGGCCGCCGCGGTTCCGATGTTCTCCGGCGCCTCATTGCTGGGGGGGTGGGGGTTTAAAGGGGTGAAATTAGGGGGGGGGGCACCCCCGGAGCCCCCCCCCCCCAACGCCACCTGCACTCACACATCGACGATGAGGACGGAGCGGCCCCAGCGCCGGTACCGCGCAGGTCCAGCAGATACTGGGGGTCGGCGGTGGGGATCTCCAGGTTGTTGACGATGTGGAGGTCATCCTGGGGAGGGGGGGGGGAATGAGGGGGTGTCCCCCCACCCCTAGACCCCCCCCCAAAAAAAACCGACCCCCCCCCAGCCCATACCTGCATCAGCTTCACCGTCAGTGCCACCTTCAGCCCCAGCACCCGCACCTTCATGGGCAGCATGTAGA
>NC_134448.1:3061391-3111731 GCF_030867145.1 Opisthocomus hoazin | reverse complement strand
TCTTGGAAGTGTGGCGGGGTGTCTCTAGGGGGTCCCTGGGCATCCTTGGAAGTGGGTGGGGGGTCCCTGGGGGGGGGGTCCCTAGCACTGGGTGGGGGTCCCTGGGCATCCCTGGCAGTGGGTGGGGGTCTCCGGCAGTGGGTGGGGGTCCCTGGGCATCCTTGACACTCGGTGGGGGGTCCTGGCATTGGGTGGGGGGTCCCTGGTGGGGTCCCTGTCGGTGGGTGGGGGTCCCTGGGGGTCCCAGGTACTGGGTGGGGGTCCTCGGAAGTGGGTGGGTGGTCGCTAGAGGGTCCCTGGACATCCCTAGCAGTGGGTGGGGGTCTATGGGGGGGTCCCTGGTATGGGTGGGGGTCCTTGGCACCCATCACCCTTGGCATCTGGTGGGGGGTTTGGGTGGTCCTGGGTGCCGGTGGTTTGGGTGGAGGGGGGGGTCCCTGGCGGTGGGTGGGGGTCCCTGGCCCCACCCTGACCCCGGCGTCCCCAAGGCTTCGAGGGTCCCACCTGCGAGACCAACGTGGACGACTGCCCCGGGCACCAGTGTCTCCACGGGGGCACCTGCGTGGATGGGGGTCAACACCTACAACTGCCAGTGCCCACCCGAGTGGACGGGTGAGGGGGGCACCCGGGGGGGCTCTGGGGCGGGGGCTGGGGGGGCCACCAGGGCGGGCACCCAGCAGGGAGCCAGGGTGGTCACGGAGGTGGGTGATGAGGTGGGACCAGGGGTGGGCGTCAAGGGGGGCATCAAGGTGGTCACTGAGATGGATGATGAGGTGGGCACAAGGGATGGGCATCAAGGTGGACACCAAGGTGAAGACCAGGGTGGGCATCAAGGTGAGGACCAGGGTGGTCAACAAGGGGGAGCATCAAGGTGAAGACCAGGGATGGGCATCAAGGGGGGCACCAAGGCGAAGACCAGGGTGGGCGTCAAGGTGGGCATCAAGGTGAAGATCAGGGTGGGTGCTGAGGTGGGCACCAGGGTGGTCAGTGAGTTGGGTGATGCGGTGGGCACCAGGGATGGACGTCAAGGTGGGCACAGACCAGGGTGGTCCCTGAGGTCATCACCAAGGAGGTCCTTGAGGTGGTCACTGGGTGGTGACCAGGATGGTTCCTGAGATGTTCCCTGAGTCAGGAGGTCCCCAAGGTGATCGGAGGGGGGTGAACCTGGGTGGTCCCTGAGATGGTCCCCAAGGTGGTCAGGTGGGTACAGACCAGGGTGGTCCCCAAGGTCATCAGCAAGGAGGTCTCTGAGGTGGTCACTGGGGTGGTGACCAGGATGGTTCCTGAGATGTTCCCTGAGTCAGGAGGTCCCCAAGGTGATCAGCAGGGTGTGAAGCTGGGTGGTCCACAAGGAGGTCCCCAAGGTGGTCAGGTGGGTACAGACCAGGGTGGTCCCCGAGGTGGTCCCCAAGGTGGTCAGATGGATACAGACCAGGGTGGTCCCTGAGGTCATCACCAAGGAGGTCCTTGATGTGGTCACTGGGATGGTGACCAGGACAGTTCCTGAGATGTTCCCTGAGTCAGGAGGTCCCCATGGTGGTCAGGTGGGTGCAGCCCAGGGTGGTCCCCAAGGTCATCACCAAGGACGTCCTTGAGGTGGTGACCAGGATGGTTCCTGAGATGTTCCCTGGTCAGGAGGTCCCCAAGGTGGTCAGCAGAATGCAAGTGAAGGTGTTCCCTGAGCTCTTCTCTGAGGTGGTCTCCAAGAAGGTTCCTCAGGTTGCTCCCCAAGACCTGCTTGACCCACCCCCTCCATGTCCTCCCCCCCCCTGCCCCTTCCAGGCCAGTACTGCACCGAGGACGTGGACGAGTGCCACCTCCAACCCAACGCCTGCCACAACGGGGGCACCTGCTTCAACACCCAAGGTGGCCACACCTGCGTCTGCGTCAACGGGTGGACGGGCGAGAGCTGCAGCGAGAACATCGACGACTGCGCCACCGCCGTCTGCTTCAACGGGGCCACCTGCCACGACCGCGTCGCCTCCTTCTACTGCGCCTGTCCCATGGGCAAGACGGGTGAGGAGGGTGGGGGGCACCCGTGAGGGTGCCGTGGGGTGGGGACCTCGGAGGGTGACCTGGGGTAGGGTAGGAGACCACAGGTGCATCCTGGGGTGGGATGGGGACCTCTGAGGGTGCCTTGGGGTGGGAGAAGAGCTCCCATGTGCACCCTGGCATGGGGTGGGAACCTTCAAGAGTACCCTGGCATGAGGTGAGGACCCAGAAGTCCACTGTGGTGTGGGCACCCAGAATTGCACCCTAGCATGAGGTGGGAACCTCTAAGAGCACCCTGGCATGAGGTGGGCACCCATAAGTGCACCCTGGTGTGGAGTGGGAACCTCCAAGGGCACCCTGGCTTTGGTGGGCACCCATAACTGCATCCTAGCATGGGGTACGAACCTCCAAGGGCACATCCTGGCTTTGGTGGGCACCCATAACTGCACCCTGGGATGGGGAAGGCATCCCCAAGGGCACCCTGGTATGGGGTAGGAGACCACAGGTGCACCCTGATGTGAGGTAATGACCTCCAAGGGCACCCTGGCATGAGTTGGAGACCCAGAAGTCCACTCTGGTGTGGGGTGGGCACCCATAACTGCACTCTAGTATGAGGTGGGAACCTCCAAGAGCACCTTAGCGTGAGGTGGGCACCCATTAGTGCACCCAGGCATGGGGTGGGAACCTCCAAGAGCACCCAGGCATGAGGTGGGCACCCATAACTGCACCCTGGTGTGGGCTGGACACCCATAACTGTAGTCCTGGTATGAGGTGGGCACCCAAAAGTGCACCCTGGTGTTGAGTGGGATCCTCTGAGAGCACCCTGGTGTGAGGTGGGCACCCATATGGGCCCTCTGCTGTGGGGTGGACATCCCCAAAAGTGCTTCTGACATGAGGTGGGCACCTATAAGTGCACCCTGGCATCAGGTGGGCACCTCCAAGGGCACCCCAACATGGTGTGGGGACGTCTCAGAGCACCCTAGGGTGGGGTGGGCATCCTTGATAGCCTTGGGATGGGGTGGGTGTCACCAGCACTGGGTGGGCATCACTCCTTGAGCACCCTGGTATGGGGTGGGCACCTTGGGGTGGCTTTGGCGGAGGTTGGGTGGCACCAGGATAGGGTGGTCACCCCTGTTATTGGGTGGGCACCCTTGGGTAGCCTTGGCATGGGTTGGGTGGCACCATCATGAGGTGGGCATCACGCCTTGAGAACCCTGGCATGGGGTGGGCACTCTGGGGTGGTTTTGGCAGATGTTGGGTGACACCAGGACAGGAAGGGCACCCACTGGGGGATGTCCCGCACCCATGGGTGCCCTGACGCCCCGGTGGGTGCCAGGCCTGCTGTGCCACCTGGACGACGCCTGCGTCAGCAACCCGTGCCACGAGGACGCCATCTGCGACACCAACCCCGTCAACGGCCGCGCCATCTGCACCTGCCCCCCCGGCTTCACCGGCGGCGCCTGCGACCAGGACGTCGACGAGTGCTCCATCGGTGGGTGGGGGGGCACCCAAGGGTGGAGGGAGGCACCCGTGGGTGAGGGGTGCCCATGGGGGGTGGTGGTAGGACGTCCATTCATGGTGGTGGGGTCATCCATGGTTGGAGAGCACAGGCAGGGCTGCACCTCCATGAGTGATCACCATGGCAGGGGAGCACCCATGGCAGGGGACACCCATGGGTGGTGGGCACCCATGGGTGGTGGTGGGGCATCTGCTTATGGTGATACCACCATGGATGGTGGTCACACATGGGCAGAGAGCACAGGCATGACTGGACCTCCATGAGTGATCACCATGGCAGGGGAGCCAAGAGGGGTTGGGGGCACCCATGGGTGGGGGAACCCATGCGTGGTGAAACCCATGGGTGGTGGGACATCCATTTATGGTGGTGGGGTCATCCATGGGTAGAGAGCACAGTCAGGACTGGACCTCCATGAGTGATTACCATGGCAGGGGAGCCAAGAAGGGGGAGCACCCATGGGAGTTGTGAGCACCCGTAGGTAGTGGGCACCCATGAGTCATGGTGGGCACCCATGGGTGGTGGGCACCCATAGGTGGTGGTGGGGCATCTGTTCATGGTGACACCACCATGGATCATGGGCAGAAACCACAGGCAAGGGTGCACCTCCATGAGTGACAGCCATGGCAGGGGAGCCAAGGCGGGAGCAGCACCCCCTTGGTGAGGGCCACCCATGGGTGCTCACCCTTCCACCTCCCTGCCCCAGGTGCCAACCCCTGCGAGCACTTTGGGCGCTGCGTGAACACCCAGGGCTCCTTCGAGTGCCGCTGTGGGCGGGGCTACGCGGGGCCGCGCTGCGAGAGCGACGTCAACGAGTGCCTGTCGGGTCCCTGCCGCAACCAGGCCACCTGCCTGGACCGCATCGGGCGCTTCACCTGCATCTGCATGGCCGGTGGGGACCACCACCCGTGGGTGGGGGGGTGGGGGGACGTGGGGTGGGGTCTGGGGTGAGGATGGGACCTGGGGTGGAGTCTGGGATGGGGATGGGACCAGGGATGGGCCTTGGATAGGTGAAGGACCTGGGGAGGGATCTGGTGAGGTTGTAGGACCTGGAATGGGACGTGATGTGGGACCAAGTATGGGTGCTGCTGTAGGTTTGGGACGTGATATGGGTTCTAGGATGGGTGTGGGACCTGGGGTGGGTTCTGGTATGGTCCTGGGATCAGACGTGGGACCTGGTATGGTCCTGGGATGGGTGTGGGACCTGGAGTGGGATCTGGTGAGGGTGAGGAACCTGGTGAGGGGTCAGGTGAGGGTATGGGACCTGGTGTGGACCTGGTATGGTCCTGGGATGGGTGTGGGACCTGGGGTGGGATCTGGTGAGGGTGTGGGATCAGGTGAGGTTGTAGGACCTGGAATGGGACCTGGTATGGATTCTGGTGTGGTTATGGGACCTGGGATGGTCCTGGGATGGTTGTGGGATCTGGTGTGGGATCTGGTGATGGTGTGAGCCCTGGAATGGGACCTGAAGTGGGATCTGGGGTGGTGTGGGAGGTGGTGTGGGATCTGGTGAGGGAACAGGGCCTGATGTGGGAGCTGGTATGGTCCTGGGATGGGTGTGGACCTCATATGGGACCTGTTGAGAGTGTGGGATCAGGTGAGGGTATAGGACCTGGAATGGTACCTGGGATGGTCCTGGGATGGGTGTGGGACCTGGGATGGGTTCTGGAATGGGTGTGGGATCTTGTATGGGACCTGGGATGGTTGTGGGTCCTGGTGTGGGACCTGGTGTAGGTCCTGGTGGGGGTTTGGGACCTGGGATGTTTGTGGGACCTGAGATGGGAGATGGTATAGATATGGCTGCTGGAATGGGTGTAGGTCCTAGTGTGGGACCTGGACCTGGGATGGGTTCTGGGATGGGTGCAGGACCTGGGATGGATCATGGTATGGAAGTGGGTCTTCCCATGGGTCCTGGTGAGGCTGTGGGACGTGGGATGGGTCCTGGTGGGTCCTGGGAGACCATTGGGTGCCCTGCGTGGGTGCAGGGTGGTCTCAGGGTGGGGGTGACGGTGCCGACGGGCGTAGGGTTCAGCGGGCCCCTGTGCGAGGTGGAGGTGGACGAGTGCCAGAGCAGCCCCTGCGCCAACGGCGGCCGCTGCCACGACCTGGTCAACGGCTTCTCCTGCTCCTGCCCCCCTGGTGAGCACCCACCCAGGGGCGCCCACCCCACCACCCACCCGTGGGCGCCCACCACCCACCTCTGGGCTCTGGTGCTTGGAGGGGTTCTCCAGGCCGAGGTGGCCCTTTGGGGGTGCAGAAGCTCTGGGGGTGGCTGGGGGAGGGCTCATGGTGGTGGTGGTGATGGGTCACACCCCATCTGACCTTCACCCATGGGTGCACCCCACCCAGGTTTCTCGGGCCCCACCTGCCAGACGGACATGGACGAGTGCGCCAGCACCCCGTGCCGCAACGGCGCCAAGTGCCTTGACCGCCCCAACGGCTACGAGTGCCGCTGCGCCGAGGGTGAGCCACCCACCCCGGGACACCCGGCACCCATGGGTGATCATGGACCCCCAACATTGACCACCCAGCACCCATGGGTGTTCATGGAACCCTGACATTTACCACCCAGCACCCATGGGTGAGCATGGAACCCCGGGTACTGACTACCCAGCACCCATGGGTGGGCATGGAACCCCAGTATTGACCACCCAGCACCCATGGGTGGGCATGGAACCCTGGTATTGACCACCTAGCACCCATGGGTGGGCATGGAACGCCAGCATTGACCACCCAGCACACACGGGTGTGTCCAACCTTATGGTACTGGCCAGCTTGCACCCATGGGTGTCCCTGGAACCCTGACACTGACCACCCATGGGTGTCCTCAGACCACTGGCATTGACCATCCTGCGCCCATGGGTGTCCCCAGCTACCTGGCGTTGGTCACCCTGCACCCACTGGTGTCCTCAACCTCCTGGCACTGGCCAACCTGCACCCATGGGTGTTCCAAACCAACCCATGTTGCCCACCCTACACACATGGGTGTCCCCAGTCTCCTGGTATTGATCACCCTGCACCCATGGGTGTCCCTGACCTAAAGACATCATCCACCCTGCACCCATGGGTGTCCATGACCTAATGATGCCACCCACCCTCTACTCATGGGTGTCCCTGACCTAAGGACATCACCCACCCTTCACCCATGGGTGTCCCTGACCTAATGACGTCACCTACCATGCACCCATGGATGTCCACGAAACCCTGCCATTGCCCACCATCCACCCATGGGTGCCCTTGACCTAATGACACCACCCACCCTGTACCCATGGATGTCCCTCACCTAATGACATCACCCACCTTCCACCCATGGGTGTCCACAAAACCCTGCCATTGCCCACCCGTCACCCATGGGTGCCCCTCCCACTCCCCTCATCCCCCCAGGCTTCGAGGGTCCTCTCTGCGAACGCGACGTGGACGACTGCTCGCCGGACCCCTGCCACCACGGCACCTGCCTGGACGGCATCGCCAGCTTCTCCTGCGCCTGCGCCCCCGGCTTCACCGGCCACCGCTGCGAGCGCCAGCTGGACGAGTGCCACAGCAACCCCTGCCGCAACGGCGGCAAGTGCATCGACCGCATCGCCGCCTACCACTGCAACTGCCCGCCCGGCACCGCCGGTAGGGCCACCGCCCGGGCTGGGGTCTCATCCGGGCATGGCACGGGTGATGGGTGTGGTGTTGGGGCTTGTCTGGGCATGGGGCGGGTGATGGAGACAGTGTTGGGTCTTGTCTGGGCATGGGGTGGTTGATGGAGACGGTGTTGGGTCTTGTCTGGGCATGGGGTGGTTGACGGAGATGGTGTTGGGTCTTATCTGGGCATGGGGTGGTTGACGGAGATGGTGTTGGGTCTTGTCTGGGCATGGGGTGGTTGATGGAGACGGTGTTGGGTCTTGTCTGGGCATGGGGTGGTTGACGGAGATGGTGTTGGGTCTTGTCTGGGCATGGGGCAGGTGATGGAGACAGTGTTGGGTCTTGTCTGGGCATGGGATGGTTGACGGAGATGGTGTTGGGTCTTGTCTGGGCGTGGGGCAGGTGATGGAGATGGTGTTGGGTCTTGTCTGGGCGTGGGGCAGGTGATGGAGATGGTGTTGGGTCTTGTCTGGGCATGGGATGGTTGATGGAGACAGTGTTGGGTCTTGTCTGGGCATGGGGTGGTTGATGGAGATGGTGTTGGGTCTTGTCTGGGCATGGGGCAGGTGATGGAGATGGTGTTGGGTCTTATCTGGGCATGGGGTGGTTGATGGAGACGGTGTTGGGTCTTGTCTGGGCATGGGGTGGTTGACGGAGATGGTGTTGGGTCTTGTCTGGGCATGGGGCGGGTGATGGAGACAGTGCTGGGTCTTGTCTGGGCATGGGGCGGGTGATGGAGACAGTGTTGGGTCTTGTCTGGGCATGGGGTGGTTGACGGAGACGGTGTTGGGTCTTGTCTGGGCGTGGGGCAGGTGATGGAGACAGTGTTGGGTCTTGTCTGGGCATGGGGTGGTTGATGGAGATGGTGTTGGGTCTTGTCTGGGCATGGGGCGGGTGATGGAGACAGTGTTGGGTCTTGTCTGGGCATGGGGTGGTTGATGGAGATGGTGTTGGGTCTTGTCTGGGCATGGGGTGGTTGACGGAGATGGTGTTGGGTCTTGTCTGGGCATGGGGCAGGTGATGGAGACGGTGTTGGGTCTTGTCTGGGCATGGGGTGGTTGATGGAGATGGTGTTGGGTCTTGTCTGGGCATGGGGCGGGTGATGGAGACAGTGTTGGGTCTTGTCTGGGCATGGGGTGGTTGATGGAGATGGTGTTGGGTCTTGTCTGGGCATGGGGCGGGTGATGGAGACGGTGTTGGGTCTTGTCTGGGCGTGGGGTGGTTGACGGAGATGGTGTTGGGTCTTGTCTGGGCATGGGGTGGTTGATGGAGATGGTGTTGGGTCTTGTCTGGGCATGGGATGGTTGACGGAGATGGTGTTGGGTCTTGTCTGGGCATGGGGTGGTTGATGGAGATGGTGTTGGGTCTTGTCTGGGCATGGGGTGGTTGACGGAGATGGTGTTGGGTCTTGTCTGGGCATGGGGCGGGTGATGGAGATGGTGTTGGGTCTTGTCTGGGCATGGGGTGGTTGATGGAGATGGTGTTGGGTCTTGTCTGGGCATGGGGTGGTTGACGGAGATGGTGTTGGGTCTTGTCTGGGCATGGGGTGGTTGACGGAGATGGTGTTGGGTCTTGTCTGGGCATGGGGCGGGTGATGGAGATGGTGTTGGGTCTTGTCTGGGCATGGGGTGGTTGATGGAGATGGTGTTGGGTCTTGTCTGGGCATGGGGAGGTTGGTGGACGCAGTGTTTGGTATTATTTGGTCATGGGATGGTTGAGGGACGTGGCGTTTGGTCTCATCTGGGCATGGGGAGGTTGGTGGACGTTTTGTTGGGTCTCATCTGGGCATGGGGTGGGTGCTGGGTATGGTGTTGGGTCTTATTTTGTCATGGCATGGTTGATGGAGATGACGTCAGGTTCCACTGGTCATGGGGTGGTTGATGGAGATGGTGTTGGGTTCCACTGGGCATTGGGTGGGTGCTGGATGTGGCATTGGGTCCCATTGGGCGCTGGGTGGGTGCTGGATGTGGCATTGGGTCCCACCAGGGCACGGACTGGGTGCCACCACGTCCCATTGGAGCATGGGCCAGGAACGGGTCCATGGGGTGCCCCACCTGGACTTCAGCCTGGGGTGGCCCACCCTGCCCCCCTGGGTGCTCGGTCATGGGGCGGGTGCTGAGGTCGGGCCACCCTTGGGTGCCAGGTGTCAACTGTGAGGTGAACCCCAACGACTGTGCCAGCAACCCCTGCGTCCACGGCGTGTGCCAAGACGGCGTCGACCGCTACGACTGCATCTGCCAGCCCGGCTTCACCGGTGGGTGCCCGTGGGTGCTGGGGTGGGGGGTCACGGTGACCACCGGGTGCTCCCATGGGTGCTGGAGGAGCTCAGTGTCCACTGAATGCTCCTATGGGTGCCTGGGGGGGCTTTGGTGTTCACTGGGTGCTCCCATGAGTTCTGGAGGGTCTCAATATTGGGTGCCCACGTTGATCACCCATCATGGGTCCTCATGTTGGGTGCTCTTGTTGGGTCCCCCCGTTGATCACCTATGATGGGTGCTCCTGTTGGGTGCTCCTGTTGATCACCTGTGCTGGGTGCCCTTGTTGAGTGCCCCTGTTGATTGCCCATGATGGGTGCTCATGTTGGGTGCTTCTCTTGATTACCCATATTGGGTGCTCTGGTTGGATGCCTCCGTTGATCACCCATGCTGGGTGCCCTTGTTGGGTGCTCCTCTTGGGTGCCCCTGCTGATTACCTGTGGTGAGTGCTCTTGTTGGGTGCTCACGTTGATCACCCATCATGGGTGCTCATGTGGGGTGTTCTTGTGGGGTGCCCCTGTTGATCACCCATGCTGGGTTCTTGTGTTGGACGCCCCTGTTGGGTGCCCCTGTTGACCTCCTACATTGGGAGACCCAGTTGGGTGTCCCCTTGGCTGATCACCCCTGCTGGGTGCCGGCTGCCCCTGTTGGGTTCTCCTCTTGACCACCTACGTTGGCACCCCCAGCTGGGCACCCACCAGGGCGCCCCCACCCACCCCCGTCTCCCCCCACCCAGGTCCCCGCTGCAACGTGGAGATCAACGAGTGCGCCTCCAACCCCTGCCAAGATGGCGGCACCTGCGTGGACGGCGCCAACGGCTTCACCTGCCTCTGCCCGCCGGGCACCCGCGACGCCCAGTGCCGCCCCGGCACCCAACCCTGCCGCGGCAGCCCCTGCGCCCGCGGCACCTGCCGCGACCACGGGGACGGGTGAGCACCCGCCGGGTGCTGGGAAGGGGGCCTGGGTGGGGGGCTGAGGGGGAGAGCTCGAGGTGCCCATGGGGTTGTCTGTGGTTGTCCATGGGTGGTCAAGTTGGAGGTTCAGGGGTGCCTGGTTGTCTGTGGGTGCCCATGGGTGCCTGGTGGAGGTTTCATGGGTCCCTGAGAGTGCCCATGGGTGCTGTGGGTACGTTGGGGGGGCCCCGAGGGTCTCTGTGGGTGCCCATGGTGGTGTCTGTGGTTGTCCATGGGTGGTCAAGTTGGAGGTTCAGGGGTGCCTGGTTGTCTGTGGGTGCCCATGGGCGCCTGGTGGAGGTTTCATGGGTCCCTGAGAGTGCCCATGGGTGCTGTGGGTACGTTGGGGGGGCCCCGAGGGTCTCTGTGGGTGCCCATGGTGGTGTCTGTGGTTGTCCATGGGTGGTCAAGTTGGAGGTTCAGGGGTGCCTGGTTGTCTGTGGGTGCCCATGGGCGCCTGGTGGAGGTTTCATGGGTCCCTGAGAGTGTCCATGGGTGCTGTGGGTACGTTGGGGGGGCCCCGAGGGTCTCTGTGGGTGCCCATGGCTTTGTCTGTGGTTGTCCATGGGTGGTCAAGTTGGGGGTTCAGGGGTGTCTGGGTGCCCAGGGGTGCCTTGAGAGGACCCCGAGGGTCTCTGAGGTTGCCCATGGTGGTGTCTGAGGTTGACCATGGGTGCTCCAGATGGGGGTTCAGGGGTGCCTGGGCATCTGTGGGTGCTGATGGGTGGCCCTGGTTGTGTAGGGGGGTGTCCATGGGTGCCCAAGTTGGGGTTTCATGGGTCCCTGAGAGTGTCCATGGGTGCTGTGGGTACCTTGGGGGGACCCTGAGGGTCTCTGTGGGTGCCCATGGTGGTGTCTGTTGTTGTCCATGGGTGTTCAAGTTGGGGGTTCAGGGGTGCCTGGGTGTCGTGGGTGCTGATGGGTGGTCCTGGGTGCCTTGGGGGGACCCTGAAGGTCTCTGAGGGTGCCCATGGTGGTGTCTGAGGTTGTCCATGGGTGCTGATGGGTGGCCCTGGGTGGGTGGGTGGGCGCCTGGTGGAGGTTTAATGGGTCCCCGAGAGTGCCCATGGGTGCCTTCGGGGGACCCCGAGGGTCTCTGTGGGTGCCTGGGGGTGGGGGCCCACCCAAGATTGTCCATGGGTGCCCGAGTCAGCGGTGGCCTGAGATTGCCCATGGGTGCCCGGGGGGAACACCCAATGGTGCCTTTGGGGGGGGGGGGTGCCCGCCCGGGTGGCCATGGGGGTGCTCATGGACTCTTGTGGGGTGCACGGGGGGGGGATGAGTGAGGGGGGGGGGGGGGTCTGCCCGGGGACACCCTTGGGTGCCCAGCACCCACCTGTGCCCCCCCCTCAGGTTCACCTGCGAGTGCCCGGCGGGCTGGGGGGGCCCCACGTGCGCCCGGAGGGAGGAGCCCTGCGCCCCCCGGCCCTGCCGCCACGGGGGCACCTGCACCCCCGCGGGGGGGGGGTACCGCTGCGCCTGCCGGCCCGGCTACCGGGGTACGGCCCCCGGGACCCCCACCCTGGGACGCCCCGGGGACACCCCTCGGGACACCTGGGGACACCCCCGACCCGCCCTGGGGACCCCACACACCCCCTGGGGACCCCCCCCTGGGGACACCCCCGACCCGCCCTGGGGACCCCCACACACCCCCTGGGGACCCCCCCTGGGGACACCCCTGGGGACACCCCCGACCCGCCCTGGGGACCCCACACACCCCCTGGGGACCCCCCCCTGGGGACACCCCTGGGGACACCCCTGGGGACACCCCCGACCCGCCCTGGGGACCCCACACACCCCCTGGGGACCCCCCCCCTGGGGACACCCCTGGGGACACCCCCGACCCGCCCTGGGGACCCCACACACCCCCTGGGGACCCCCCCCTGGGGACACCCCTGGGGACACCCCCGACCCGCCCTGGGGACCCCACACACCCCCTGGGGACCCCCCCCTGGGGACACCCCTGGGGACACCCCCGACCCGCCCTGGGGACCCCCACACACCCCCTGGGGACCCCCCCTGGGGACACCCCTGGGGACACCCCTGGGGACACCCCCGACCCACCCTGGGGACCCCACACACCCCCTGGGGACCCCCCCTGGGGACCCCCCCTGGGGACACCCCCGACCCGCCCTGGGGACCCCACACACCCCCTGGGGACCCCCCCTGGGGACACCCCCGACCCACCCTGGGGACCCCACACACACCCTGGGGACCCCCTGCCCACCCTGGTGTCACCATGTGGACCCCCTGCTCACCCTGGGGACCCGCAACCCCCCCATGGGAACACCCCCAACCCACCATGGTGTCACCCTGGGGACCCCCTGCCCACCCTGGGGACCCTCAACCCAACTTGGGGACCCCCTGGGGACAACCCTGACCTACTCAGGGGGCACCCTGGGGACACCCTGCCCACCCTGGGGACCCCCAACCTACCATGGTGTCACCCTGGGGACCCCCTGCCCATCCTGGGGACCCCCAACCCACCATGGTGTCACCCTGGGGACCCCCTGCCAACGCCAAGGACCCCCTGCCCACCCTGGGGACCCCCTGGGGACACCCGCGACCCACCCTGGGGGCACCCTAGGGACACGCCCTGCCCACCCCGGGGACCTCCTGCCCACCCTGGGGGCACCCTGGAGACCCCCTGCCCACCCTGGGGACCCCCCCATGGGGACACACTGCCCACCCCGGTGTCACCCTAGGGACCCCCTGCCCACCCTGGGGACTCTCAACCCCACCTGGGGACCCCCTGGGGCCACCCCGACCCACCCTGGGGGCACCCTGGGGACCCCCTGTCCACTCTGGGGACACCCACAACCCACCCTGGGGTCCCCCTGGGGACCTCCTGCCCACCCTAGGGACACCCCCGACCCACCCTGGGGACCCTCAACCCACCCCTGGCCCACCCTGGGGACACCCTGGGGACACCCTGGGGACATTTGGGGACCTCCTGCCCACCCTGGGGATCACCGGCCAGCCCCATCCCCCGTGCTCCTGTCCCCTGGGGTCCCCATGTCCCCACCGTCCCCGTGTCCCCTGCTGTCACCATGTCCCCCACTGTCCCCATGTCCCCCACCATCCCCATGTCCTCTGGTGTCCCCATGTCCCCCACCATCCCTGTGTCACCTGCCACCTCCATGTCCCGTGGTATCCCCATGTCCCCCACCATCCCTGTGTCACCTGGTGTCCCCATGTCCCTTCAGTGTCCCCATGTCCCCTGCTGTCACCACGTCCCCCACTGTCCCCGTGTCACCTGCCTTCTCCATGTCCTCTGATGTCCCCATGTCCCCACCATCTCCGTGTCCCCTGGTGTCCCCATGTCCCTTCAGCGTCCCCATGTCCCCTGGAGTCCCCACATCTCTACCGTGCCCATGCCCCCCACTGTCCCCATGTCCCCTGATGTCCCTGCATCCCTGCTGTCCCCATGTCCCCTGTTGTCCCCACGTCCCCACCATCCCCATGTCCCCACCATGCCTTTGTCCCCTGGTGCCCCCATGTCACCTGGTGTCCCCATGTCCCTCACCATCCCCATGTCCCCTGGTGTCCCCACGTCCCCTGGTGTCCCCATGTCACCTGATGTCCCCATGTCTCTACCATGCCCGTGTCCCCTTCTGCCCCTGTGTCCCCACTGTCCCCATGTCCCCCACTGTCCCCATGTCCCCTGATGTCCCCATGTCCCCTGATGTCCCTGCATCCCTCACGTCCCCACGTCCCGCAGTGTCCCCATGTCCCCTAATGTCCCCACATCTCCACCATCCTCATGTCCCCACCATGCCCTTGTCCCCTGGTGTCCCTGCATCCCTGGTGTCCCCATGTCCCCTGCTGTCCCCATGTCCCCACCAGCCCCATGTCCACCCCACTCCCCCGTCCCCATGTCCCCTGCTGTCCCCGTGTCCCCACCATCCCCATGTCCCCCCCACTCCCCTGTCCCCACGTCCCCTGGTGTCCCCGCTGTCCCCACCACGCCACCGTCCCTGTGTCCCCTCCCACAGGAGCCCAGTGCCAGGAGGAGGTGGACGAGTGCGCCTCAGGGCCGTGCCACCACGGGGGGACCTGCCTGGACGGCGATGGCACCTACCGCTGCCTCTGCGCCCCGCCCTACACAGGTGGGCACCCATGGGTGCTGGGGGCGGCCCAGTGGATTTGTCCTGTTCCCTGATGGGTGCCACCATTCCGGGTGACCGGAGGTGGCCATGGCATCTTGGGTGCCACCATGCCATGGTGGGTGCCACTGTGCCCTGGTGGGTTCTAGCCTGCTGGGCACCCAGAAGTGGCCGTGTCCTGATGGGTGCCACCATGCTGGGTGTTGCCATGGTGACCATGTCCTCCTGGGTGCCACCACACCATGCACCCAGTGGTGGCCATGTTCTGATGGTTGCCACCATGTTGGGTGTCCCAGTGGTGGCCATGTCCTCGCGAGTGCCACCATGCCAGGTTCTCTGATGGGTGCCACCATGCTGGATGTTGCCATGATGGCCATGTCCTGATGGGTGCCACCATGCTGGGTGACCTGATGGGTGCCACCATGCTGGGTCCCCTGTGGTGGCCATGTCCTGATGGGTGCCACCATGATGGGTGTCCCTGTGGTGGCCATGTCTTCCTGGGTGCCACCATTCTGGATCTTGCCATGATGGCCATGTCCTGATGGGTGCCACCATGCCGGGTTCTCTGATGGGTGCCACCATACTGGGTGTCCCAGTGGTGGCCATGTGCTGATGGGTGCCACCATGCCGGGTTCTCTGATGGGTGCCACCATGCTGGGTGTCCCAGTGGTGGCCATGTGCTGATGGGTGCCACCATGCCGGGTTCTCTGATGGGTGCCACCATGCTGGGTGTCCCAGTGGTGGCCATGTGCTGATGGGTGCCACCATGCCGGGTTCTCTGATGGGTACCACCATGCTGGGTGTCCCAGTGGTGGCCATGTGCTGATGGGTGCCACCATGCCGGGTTCTCTGATGGGTGCCACCGTGCTGAATGTTGCCGTGATGGCCATGTCCCGGTGGGTGCCACCATGCCGGGTGTCCCTGTGTTGGCCATGTGCTCCCGGGTGCCCCCGCGCCGGGTGTCACCCGCGGGCGCCTGACGGTGTCCCCGGGGCGCAGGGCGGGCGTGCGAGGTGACGCTGACCCCCTGCTCCCCCAACCCCTGTGACAACGGCGGCCTCTGCGTCCCCACCCCCGACCACGGGGGCTTCTCCTGCCGCTGCCCCCCCGGCTGGCAAGGTACCCCCACCCCGGGGTGCCCCCCCGACACCCCCGTGGACACCCTTGGGTCACCTCTGGTGTCCCTGGGGACCCGGCACCCCGGTTCTTCCCTGGGCACCCTGACCCCCCCCTCTCTGGAGAACCCCGACCCCCCCCCGTCACCCCAGCTCCTGGGGGCACCCTCACCCTCCCCGCCATGGGCACCCTGACCCCCCCCACATCACCCTGACCCCCCCCCCCCCATGTCACCCCAAACCGCATGGGCACCCTGACCCCCTGGGAACCCTGACCTCCCCCCCAGGTCACCCTGACCCCCTCTTGGCACCCTGTCCCCCCCCCATGGGCACCCTGACCCTCCCCGGGCACCCTGACCCCCCCATGTTACCCCAAAACCCATACCACCCTGTCCCCCCCCATGTCACCCTGTCCCCCCCCCGTCACCCTGCCCGCCCTTGTCACCCTGCCCCCCCCAATGTCACCTTGACCCCACATCACCCTGACCCCCCCACATCACCCTGTCCCCAATGTCACCCTGCCCCCCCCATGTCACCCTGAACCCCCCAAGCCACCCTGCCCCCCATGTGACCCTAACTCCCCAATGTCCCCCTGCCCCCCCAATGTCACCCTGACCCCACATCACCCTGACCTCCCCACATCACCCTGCCCCCAATGCCACCCTGACCCCCCCTATGCCACCCTGCCCCCCCCATGTGACCCCCACTCCCCGGTGTCACCCTGCCCCCAATGTCACCCTGCCCCCAATGTCACCCTGCCCCCCCCCATGCCCCCCTGCCCCCCATGTGAGCCCCCCTCCCCGGGGTCACCCTGCCCCCAATGTCACCCTGACCCCCCCCCATGCCCCCCTGCCCCCCCATGTGACCCCCCCTCCCCAGGGTCACCCTGCCCCCCCATGTGACCCCCCCTCCCCGGGGTCACCCTGCCCCCCCCCCCCCATGCCCCCCTGCCCCCCCATGTGACCCCCACTCCCCGGGGTCACCCTGCCCCCCCCCAAGTCACCCTGCCCCCAATGTCACCCTGACCCCCCCCATGCCCCCCTGCCCCCCATGTGAGCCCCCCTCCCCGGGGTCACCCTGCCCCCCCCATGTGACCCCCCACTCCCCGGGGTCACCCTGCCCCCAATGTCACCCTGACCCCCCCCATGTCACCCTGCCCCCCCATGTGACCCCCACTCCCCGGGGTCACCCTGCCCCCCCCCCAAGTCACCCTGACCCCCCCATGCCACCCTGCCCCCCCATGTGACCCCAACTCCCCAATGTCACCCTGCCCCCAATGTCACCCTGACCCCCCCCCATGCCCCCCTGCCCCCCATGTGACCCCCACTCCCCGGGGTCACCCTGCCCCCAATGTCACCCTGACCCCCCCCCCCCGGGGTCACCCTGCCCCCCCATGTGACCCCCCCTCCCCGGGGTCACCCTGCCCCCCCCAGGCGAGCGCTGTGACGAGGACGTGGACGAGTGCGGGCAGAGCCCCTGCCAGCACGGGGGGGGCTGCGCCAACAGCCCCGGCGCCTTCGGGTGCCTCTGCGCCCCCGGCTACGGGGGGGGCACCTGCCAGCGCGACCTCGACGACTGCCAGCCCGGTGAGGGGGGGCACCGGGGGGCTGGGGGGGACCCTGGGGGGACTGGGAGAACACCTGGGGGCACTGGGGGGCTGGGGGGGACACTGGGGGGACTGGGAGAACACCTGGGGGCACCGGGGGGGGCTGGGGGGGACACTGGGGGGACTGGGAGAACACCTGGGGGCACTGGGGGGGACACTGGGGACAGGGACTGGGGGGGCTGGGGGGGGACACTGGGGTCAGGTGCTGGGGGAACTGGGAGGGGACACTGGGAGGACACTTGGGGGGCTGGGGACACTGGGGGGGACACTGGGGACAGGGGCTGGGGGAACTGGGTGGGGACACTGGGAGGACACTTGGAGGGGCTGGGGGCACTGGGGGGGACACTGGGGACAGGGAGTGGGGGCACTGGGGGAGACACTGGGAGGACACTTGGGGACTGTGGGACACGGGGAGGGGGACTGGGGACACTTGGGGGACTGAGGCGGGACAAGGGGGACACTGGGAGGACACCTGGGTGCTGGGGGCACTGGGGGAGACACTGGGGACAGGGACTGGGGACACTGGGGGAACTGGGGGGGGACACTGGGAGGACACTTGGAGGAATGGGGACACTGGGATGGGGACTGGGAGGGGGACTGGGGACACTTGGGGGTACTGGGGGGGGACACTGGGAGGACACTTGGGGGCTGGGGGCACTGGGGGGACGACACTGGGGACACTTGGGGGAACTGGGGGGGACAGTGGGAGGACACTTGGGGGGGACAAGGGGGGCACTGGAGGGACACTGGGGACACTGGGAGGACACTTGGAGGCTGGGGGGACATTGGGAAGGGGACTGGGGACACTTGGGGGGCCACTGGGGACAGTGGGAGGACACTTGGGGGACGAGGGGGACACTGGGACAGGGACTGGGGACAATGGGGATGGGGACTGGGGCACTTGGACTGGGGTCACTGGGGGAACTGGGACATGGTGGGGACAGGGGACACTGGGGGGGGACAGGACACGGGGACATGGAGGAGGGACAGCGATGCTGGGGGACTGGGGGGACTGGGGGGACTGGGGACACTGGGGGGCAGAACTGGGACATGGTGGGGACAGAGACACTGGGGGGACTGGGGACCCTGGGGGGCGGAACTGGGACATGGTGGGGACAGGGACAGTGGGGGGACTGGGGACACTGGGGGGCACTGGGACATGGAGGAGGGACAGTGATGCTGGGGGGACAACGGGACATTGGGGGTGGCCTGGGGACACCGGGTGACAATTCAGGGTGCCATGGGTGACCCCACCCAACCCCCTCCGCCCCCCAGAGCCCTGCCTGAACGGGGGCACCTGCCGGGACGGGGTGGGGACCTTCACCTGTGCCTGCCCCCCCGGCTTCGGGGGACCCCGCTGTGACACCGAGGAGGACGAGTGCCGGAGCCACCCCTGCCGCAACGGGGCCACCTGCACCGACTACGTCAACAGCTTCACCTGCACCTGCCCGCCCGGCTGGACCGGGCGCCTCTGCCAGCACGACGTCCCCGACTGCACCGACAGGTACCCAGGGGTGGCCCCGGGTGGCCCCGGGTGGCCCCAGGTGGCCCCAAGACTCCCCATGCCCATGCAAGGTCCCCATCTCCGTGTGAAGGCATCAGGAACCTTGGGTGCTCCTGGGTGGCTCCAGGTCACCCCATGCCTGTGCAAGGTCCCCATCTTCGTGTATAGGTATCAGCACCCATGGGTGGCCCCAAGTGGTCCCAGGTGGCCCCAAGACTCCCCGTGCCCATGCAAGGTCCCCATCTCCGTGTGAAGGCATCAGGAACCTTGGGTGTTCCTGGGTGGCTCCAGGTCAACCCATGCCCATGCACGGTCCCCATCTTCGTGTATAGATATCAGCACCCATGGGTGGCCCCAAGTGGTCCCAGGTGGCCCCAAGACTCCCCCTGCCCATGCAAGGTCCCCATCTCCATGTGAAGGCATCAGGAACCTTGGGTGTTCCTGGGTGGCTCCAGGTCAACCCATGCCCATGCAAGGTCCCCATCTGTATCTGAAAGTGTCAGCACCCATGGGTGTTCCTGGGTGGCCCCAAAACTCTCCATGCCCATGCAAGGTCCCCATCTCCATGTGGAGATATCAGAACCCTTGGGTGTTCCTGGGTGGCCCAAGGTGGCGCCAAGACTCCCCATGTGCATGCAAGGTCCCCATCTCCGTGTGAAGGCATCAGGAACCTTGGGTGTTCCTGGGTGGCTCCAGGTCAACCCATGCCCATGCAAGGTCCCCATCTATAGCTGGAAGTATCAGCACCCATGGGTGGCCCCAGGTGGCCCCAAGACTCCTCATGCCCATGTAAGGTCCTCATATCCATCTGGAGGTATCAGCACCCATGGTTCGTCCTGGGTGGCCAAAGGTGGCCCCAGGACTTCCAGTGCCCATGCAATGTGCCTACTGCATTTGAAGATACCAGCACCCATGGGTGGCCCTAGATGGCCCCAAGACTCCCTGTGCCCATACAATATCCCCATCTGAATATGGAGGTATCAGCACCCATGGGTGGTCCCAAGTGGCCCCTAGACTCCCCATGCCCATGCAAGGTCCCCATCTCCGTGTGAAGGCATCAGGAACCTTGGGTGTTCCTGGGTGGCTCCAGGTCAACCCATGCCCATGCAAGGTCCCCATCTGTATCTGAAAGTGTCAGCACCCATGGGTGTTCCTGGGTGGCCCCAAAACTTCCCATGCCCATGCAAGGTCCCCATCTCCATGTGAAGGCATCAGGAACCTTGGGTGTTCCTGGGTGGCTCCAGGTCACCCCATGCCCATGCAAGGTGCCCATCTATAGCTGGAAGTATCAGCACCCATGGGTGTCCCTTGGTGTCCCCAAGTGTTCTCCTTGCTATAGAACATCCCCAGGTGCACCCAATGGCACCGTCACCCATGGATTCCCCCGGATCCCCCACAACTCCTTTCTCCACCCCCCCCAGCACCCATGGGTGCCCCCAGACACCCCATAACTCCTTTCTCCAGCCCAACCAATGATCACCCATGGGTGTCCACCAGCGTTCTCCTTCCTGTAGAACATCCCCAGGTGCACCCAATGGCACCGTCACCCATGGATTCCCCTGGACCCCCCACAACTCCTTTCTCCACCCCCCCCAGCACCCATGGGTGCCCCCAGACACCCCATAACTCCTTTCTCCAGCCCAACCCATGATCACCCATGGGTGTCCACCAGCGTTCTCCTTCCTGTAGAACATCCCCAGGTGCACCCAATGGCACCATCACCCATGGATTCCCCCGGACCCCCCACAACTCCTTTCTCCACCCCCCCCCAGCACCCATGGGTGCCCCCAGACACCCCATAACTCCTTTCTCCAGCCCAACCCATGATCACCCATGGGTGTCCACCAGCGTTCTCCTTCCTGTAGAACATCCCCAGGTGCACCCAATGGCACCATCACCCATGGGTGCCCCCGGACCCCTCACAACTCCCTTCCCCAGCCCCCCCAGCACCCATGGGTGCTAACCCGTGTCCCCCCCACCCCACCCACCAGCTCCTGCTTCAACGGCGGGACCTGCGTGGAGGGCGTCTCCTCCTTCTCCTGCCGCTGCCGCCCCGGCTTCGCGGGCGCCCACTGCCAGCACCCACCGGACGGGTGCCGGGGCCGGCCCTGCCTGCACGGCGGGACCTGCGTCTCCGACGGGGACGCCCACCGCTGCGTCTGCCCGCCGGGCTACGCCGGCGCCCGCTGCCAGGTCAGGGGGCACCCATGGGTGGTGGGGGGACACCCACCCCGACCCCCCCCAGCTCGGGTGTGGGATGGGTGACGCGGCACCCGGCGGCACGGGCACCCCGGTCCCACCCCTAAACCCTGCTTCGGGACCCCCACACGCAGCCCATGCCACCCCCACGGCACCCATGGGTGCCCCCCACCCCAAATCCCCCTTTCCCATGGGTGCCCCCCGCCCTGACCCCCCCTTGTCCCCACTCCCCAAGCCCACCCTACCCGAAAATTGGGCTCCCCAGCACCCACCAACCCAATCCTCCCCCCCAAACCCTGACCCTGTGCCCCCCCCCAGCACCCAGAGGAGCACCCATGGGTGCCCTCCACCCTGACCCCCCCACCCTGACCCCCCCCCTTGTCCCCACTCCCCAAGCCCACCCTACCCGAAAAATGGGCTCCCCAGCACCCACCGACCCAATCCTCCCCCCCAAACCCTGACTCTGTGCCCCCCCGGAGCACCCAGAGGAGCACCCATGGGTGCCCCCCCCACCCTGACCCCCCCTTTCCCATGGGTGCCCCCCACCCTGACTCCCCTCCCTTTTCCCCACACCCCCATCCCACCCTTCCCAGTCTGCATGAACTGGGTTCCCCAGCACCCACCCACATATTCCCCCCCCCCCCCCAACCCCTGTTCTTGAGACACCCACCCACCCAACCCCCCCCCCGGAGCACCCATGGGTGCCCCCCCGCAGACCCTGCAGGACCTGTGCCGGGGGGGGCCCTGTCTCCACGGGGGGCTTTGCCGCCAGACCGGGAGCGCCGTCGCCTGCCTCTGCCCCCCCCCCCTGGACGGGGCCCCTCTGCGAGGTCCCCAACGTCACCTGCGCGGCCGCCGCCGCCCGCCGAGGTCAGCTGGGGGGACTGGGAGCACTGGGAGGGGGCGGGGGGGGGCTCGGGACCACCGGTTCCCTCCCGTTTGGGGGTTACTGGGAGGACTGGGAGCTCAGGTGCCTGGATTCCCTCTCATTTTGGGGATACTGGGAGCACTGGGAGCCAAGACTCCTGGGTTCCCTCCCAGTTTGGGGGTACTGGGAGCACTGGGAGCCAAGACTCCTGGGTTCCCTCCCAGTATGGGGGTACTGGGAGCACTGGGAGGGGGCAGGGGGGGCTCGGGACCACCGGTTCCCTCCCGTTTGGGGGTTACTGGGAGGACTGGGAGGCTGGATGCTTGGGTTCCCTCCCAGTTTGGGGGGACTGGGAGTACTGGGAGGCCAGATGCTTGGGTTCCCTCCCAGTCTGGGGGGACTGGGAGGACTGGGAGGGGACTGGGGGGGCTCGGGACCACCGGTTCCCTCCCGTTTGGGGGTTACTGGGAGGACTGGGAGCTCAGGTGCCTGGATTCCCTCTCATTTTGGGGATACTGGGAGCACTGGGAGCCAAGACTCCTGGGTTCCCTCCCAGTTTGGGGGTACTGGGAGCACTGGGAGCCAAGACTCCTGGGTTCCCTCCCAGTATGGGGGTACTGGGAGCACTGGGAGGGGGCGGGGGGGGCTCGGGACCACCGGTTCCCTCCCGTTTGGGGGTTACTGGGAGGACTGGGAGGCCAGATGCTTGGGTTCCCTCCCAGTCTGGGGGGACTGGGAGGACTGGGAGGCCATGGGTTCCCTCCCAGTCTGGGGGGACTGGGAGGACTGGGAGGGGACTGGGGGGGCTCGGGACCATCAGTTCCCTCCCATTTGGGGGTTACTGGGAGGACTGGGAGCTCAGGTGCCTGGATTCCCTCCCAGTTTGGGGATACTGGGAGCACTGGGAGCCAAGACGCCTGGGTTCCCTCCCAGTCTGGGGGTTACTGGGAGGACTGGGAGGCCATGGGTTCCCTCCCAGTTGGGGGACTGGGAGGACTGGGAGGGGGCTGGGGGACTTGGGAACCTCAGTTCCCTCCCAGTTTGGGGGTTACTGGGAGGATTGGGAGCTCAGGTGCCTAGGTTCCCTCCCAGTTTAGGGGGACTGGGAGGACTGGGAGGGGACTGGGGGGCTCGGGGGGGGGCTTGGAAGGCTGGCTTCACTCCCGTTTGGGGGTTACTGGGAGCACTGGGAGGCCGAATGCCTGGGTTCCCTCTGAGTTTGGAGGTACTGGGAGCACTGGGAGGCTGAATGCCTGGGTTCCCTCCCAGTTTGGGGGTTACTGGGAGGATTGGGAGCCCGGATGCCTGGGTTCCCTCTCATTTTGAGGATACTGGGAGCACTGGGAGGGGGCTAAGGAGTCTGGGTGACTGGTTCCCTCCCAGTTTGGGGGAGGAGGACTGGGAGGACTGGGAAGGCTATAAGGATCCTGGATGCCTGGGTTCCCTCCCAGTCGGGGCTACTGGGAGGACTGGGAGGATTTAATCACCCCCAATGCCTGGGTCCCCTTCCAGTTGGGGGTACTGGGAGAACTGGGAGGATTCAGAACCCCAGATGCCTGGGTCCCCTTCCAGTTTGGGGCTACTGGGAAGACTGGGAAGGCTATAAGGATCCTGGATGCCTGGGTTCCCTCCCAGTCAGGGCTACTGGGAGAACTGGGAGGATTCAATAACCCGAAATGCCTGGCTCCCATCCCAGTTGGGGCTACTGGGAGGACTGGGAGGATTTAATCACCCCGGATGCCTGGGTCCCCTCCCAGTCGGGGGTACTGGGAGGACTGGGAGGATTCAATAATCCCAAATGCCTGGCTCCCCTCCCAGTTGGGGGTACTGGGAGAACTGGGAGGATTCAGAACCCCAGATGCCTGGGTCCCCTTCCAGTCTGGGGCTACTGGGAAGACTGGGAAGGCTATAAAGATCCTGGATGCCTGGGTTCCCTCCCAGTCGGGGGTACTGGGAGGACTGGGAGGATTCAATAATCCCAAATGCCTGGCTCCCCTCCCAGTTGGGGGTACTGGGAGAACTGGGAGGATTCAGAACCCCAGATGCCTGGGTCCCCTTCCAGTCTGGGGCTACTGGGAAGACTGGGAAGGCTATAAGGATCCTGGATGCCTGGGTTCCCTCCCAGTCGGGGCTACTGGGAGAACTGGGAGGATTCAATAACCCGAAATGCCTGGCTCCCCTCCCAGTTGGGGCTACTGGGAGGACTGGGAGGATTCAATAACCCCCAATGCCTGGGTCCCCTCCCAGTTGGGGGTACTGGGAGGACTGGGAGGATTCAATAACCCCCAGTGCCTGGGTCTCCTCCCAGTCGGGGGTACTGGGAGGACTGGGAGGGGTTCCCCGCCGCCGGCCCCCCGTGCCTCAGTTTCCCCGGGTGCCGCAGGGGTGCCGGAGGCCGAGCTGTGCCACGGGCGCGGGCGCTGCGTGGGTGCCGGCGGCGCCGGGCACCGGTGCCTGTGCCAGGAGGGCTTCGAGGGCACCCACTGCCAGCACCCGCGCGACCGCTGCCACCCCAACCCCTGCCTCCACGGCGCCCCCTGCCGCAGCTACGGCTCCGGCTACCGCTGCGAGGTGGGACCCGGCCCGCGGGGGGGTGGGGGGGCTGCGGGGGGTGGGGGGTGCCTTGGGTGGGGGATGTCTTGGGTGGGGGATGCCTTGGGTGGGGGATGTGTTGGGTGGGGGATGTGTTGGGTGGGGGATGCTTTGTGTGAGGGTTGCGTTGGGTGGGGGATGTCTTGGGTGGGGGATGTCTTGGGTGGGGGATGTCTTGGGTGGGGGATGCCTTGGGTGGGGGATGTCTTGGGTGGGGGATGCCTTGGGTGGGGGATGTCTTGGGTGGGGGATGCTTTGTGTGAGGGTTGCGTTGGGTGGGGGATGTCTTGGGTGGGGGATGTCTTGGGTGGGGGATGTCTTGGGTGGGGGATGCCTTGGGTGGGGGATGTCTTGGGTGGGGGATGCCTTGGGTGGGTGGTGTCTTGGGTGGGTGATGTCTTGGGTGGGGGATGTCTTGGGTCGGTGGTGTCTTGGGTGGGGGATGTCTTGGGTGGGGGATGCCTTGGGTGGGGGATGCCTTGGGTGGGGGATGTCTTGGGTCAGCGGTGTCTTGGGTGGGTGATGTCTTGGGTGGGGGATGTCTTGGGTGGGGGATGCCTTGGGTGGGGGATGCGTTGGGTGGGGGATGTGTTGGGTGGGGGATGTCTTGGGTGGGGGATGCTTTGTGTGAGGGTTGTGTTGGGTGGGTGATGTCTTGGGTGGGGGATGCCTTGGGTGGGGGATGCCTTGGGTGGGTGGTGTCTTGGGTGGGGGATGTCTTGGGTGGGTGGTGTCTTGGGTGGGGGATGTCTTGGGTGGGTGGTGTCTTGGGTGAGGGTTGCGTTGGGTGGGTGATGTCTTGGGTGGGGGATGCCTTGGGTGGGGGATGCCTTGGGTGGGTGGTGTCTTGGGTGGGGGATGCCTTGGGTGGGTGGTGTCTTGGGTGAGGGTTGCGTTGGGTGGGCGATGCCTTGGGTGGATGATGCCTTGGGTGGGGGATGTCTTGGGTGGGGGATGCCTTGGGTGGGTGGTGTCTTGGGTGAGGGTTACGTTGGGTGGGGGATGCCTTGGGTGGGTGCTGCGTTGAGTGAGGGTTGTGTTGGGTGAGGAATGTCTTGGGTGAGGGTTGCGTTGCGTCGGTGATGTCTTGGGTGGGTGGTGTCTTGGGTGGGTGGTGTCTTGGGTGGGGGATGCCTTGGGTGGGGGATGCCTTGGGTGGGGGATGTCTTGGGTGGGTGATGTCTTGGGTGACGGTTACGTTGGGTGGGGGATGCCTTGGGTGGTTGCTGTGTTGGATGGGGGTTGCGTTGGGTGAGGGATGCCTTGGGTGGGGGGTTGCATTCTGTGGGTGATGCCTTGAGTGGGTGATGCCTTGGGTGGGGGTTGGTTGGGTGGGGGTTGCGTTGGGTGAGGGTTGCCTTGGGTGGGGGATGCCTTGGGTGGGGACTGTGATGGGTGGGTGATGGGTAGGGTGGGTGCTGCATTGGGTGGGCGCTGCGTTGGGTGGGCGCTGTCTTGAGCAGATGCTCTCTTGGGTGGTTGATGCTTTGCATGGGCGCTCCCTTGGGTGGCCACCCGCTGCCCCGTGCGCTGAGGTTGGAGCGGTGGCCTGGGAGTGGCAGGGCACCCATGGGTGCTGTCCCCGCAGTGCCCGCCGGGCTACGTGGGCCAGGACTGCCAGCTGGAGGTGGACGAGTGCCAGTCGCAGCCCTGCCAGCACGGGGGCACCTGCCTCGACCTGGTGGGACGCTACCTCTGCTCCTGCCCCCCCGGCACCCTGGGTGGGTGCTCGGGCACCCGCGCGGGACCCTCACCCCACGGGACCAGGGCTGGGTGGGACATAGGAAGAGTCCCTGTGTCCCTGTGGGCTTGGGTGCTGGTGGGAAGGGTCTCCATGCCCTTGGGTGCTGGTGGGAAAGGTCTCCATGTCCTTGGGTGCTGGTGGGAAGGGTCTCCAGGTTCTTGGGTGGTGGTGGGAAGTGTCCCTGTGGCCTTGGGTGCTGGTGGGAAGGGTCCCTGTGGGCTTGGGTGGTGGTGGGAAAGGTCTCCATGTCCTTGGGTGGTGGTGGGAAGGGACCTCCCATGTCCCTATGTCCTTGGGTGCTGGTGGGAAGGGTCCCCATGTCCTTGGGTGCTGGTGGGAAGCAACACTGTGTCCCCATGGTGGCACCTATCTGGGTCCCCACCCCACGGTGGCACCCATCAGGGTCCCTGACCCATGGTGGCACCCATCGGGGTCCCTGACCCATGGTTGGCCATGACCAGGGTCCCCACCCCATGGTGGCACCCATCGGGGTCCCTTCCCCATGGTGTCCATGACCATGGTCCCCATGTCCCCACCCCACGTGGGCACCCATCAGGGTCCCCTCCCCATGGTTGGCCATGACCAGGGTCCCCACCCCACGGTGGCACCCATCAAGGTCCCTGCCCCATGGTTGACCATGACCATGGTCCCCATGTCCCCACCCCATGTGGGCACCCATCAGAGTCCCTGCCCCATGGTTGGCCATGACCAGGGTCCCCTCCTCCCCATCCCACGGTGGCACCCATCAGGGTCCCTTCCCCATGGTGTCCATGACCATGGTCCCCATGTCCCCACCCCATGTGAGCACCCATCAGGGTCCCCTCCCCATGGTTGGCCATGACCAGGGTCCCCACCCCACGGTGGCACCCATCAGGGTCCCTTCCCCATAGTTGATCATGACCAGGGTCCCCATGTCCCCACCCCACGTGGGCACCCATCAGGGTCCCTTCCCCATGGTTGGCCATGACCAGGGTCCCCATCCTATAGTGGCACCCATTGGGGTCCCTGCCCCATGGTTGACCACGACCAGGGTCCCCACCCCATGGTGGCACCCATCGGGGTCCCTGACCCATGGTGTCCATGACCAGGGTCCCCATGTCCCCACCCCGTGTTGGCACCCATCAAGGTCCCTGCCCCATGGTTGGCCATGACCAGGGTCCCCCACCCCACGGTGGCACCCATTAAGGTCCCTGCCCCATGGTTGACCAATGACCATGGTCCCCATGTCCCCACCCCATGTGGGCACCCATCAGGGTCCCTGCCCCATGGTTGGCCATGACCAGGGTCCCCTCCTCCCCATCCCACGGTGGCACCCATCAGGGTCCCTTCCCCATAGTTGACCATGACCAGGGTCCCCATGTCCCCACCCCACGTGGGCACCCATCAGGGTCCCTTCCCCATGGTTGGCCATGACCAGGGTCCCCACCCCATAGTGGCACCCATTGGGGTCCCTGCCCCATAGTTGACCATGACCAGGGTCCCCATGTCCCCACCCCACGTGGGCACCCATCAGGGTCCCTTCCCCATGGTTGGCCATGACCAGGGTCCCCATCCCATAGTGGCACCCACTGGGGTCCCTGCCCCATGGTTGACCATGACCAGGGTCCCCACCCCGTGGTGGCACCCATCGGGGTCCCTTCCCCATGGTTGGCCATGACCAGGGTCCCCACCCCATGGTGGCACCCATCAGGGTCCCCACCCCACGTGAGAACCCATCAGGGTCCCCACCCCATGGTTGGCCATGCCCAGGGTCCCCACCCCACGGTGTCACCCACCGTGGTGCCCCCACCCCGGGGTGCCCCCGTCCCAGCTGCCCCCTCCCTCCCGCAGGTGTCCTCTGCGAGATCGACGAGGACGACTGCGCGCCCGCGCCCGGCACCCCGGCACCCAAGTGCCTGCACAACGGGACCTGCGTGGACGGGGTGGGGGGCTACGCCTGCGCCTGCCCCCCCGGCTTCACGGGCGCCCGCTGCGAGGGCGACGTCAACGAGTGCCACAGCCGGCCCTGCCACCCCCCCGGCACCCTGGCCTGCGAGCAGGGTGCCAGCGCCTTCCGCTGCCTCTGCCGGCCCGGCTTCACCGGTGGGTGCCGGGGGGGGGGGGTCCTGGGGGGGGCTGGGGGGGTCCCGGGGGGGCTGGGGGGGTCCTGGGGGGCTCAGGGTGAGGAAGGGGTGCAGGGTGCCAGCGCCTTCCGCTGCCTCTGCCGGCCCGGCTTCACCGGTGGGTGCTGGAGGGGGGGGTCCTGGGGGGGGCTGGGGGGGTCCTGGGGGGGGTCCTGGGGGTCCTGGGGTTCCTGGGGGGGCTCAGGGTGGGCAGGGGGTGCAGGGTGCCAGCGCCTTCCGCTGCCTCTGCCGGCCCGGCTTCACCGGTGGGTGCTGGGGGGGGGTCCTGGGGGGGGTCCCGGGGGGGCTGGGGGGGGTCCTGGGGGTGCCAGGGTGGGCAGGGGGTGCAGGGTGCCAGCGCCTTCCGCTGCCTCTGCCGGCCCGGCTTCACCGGTGGGTGCTGGGGGGGGTCCTGGGGGGGGGTCCCGGGGGGGCTGGGGGGGTCCTGGGGTTCCTGGGGGGCTCAGGGTGGGCAGGGGGTGCAGGGTGCCAGCGCCTTCCGCTGCCTCTGCCGGCCCGGCTTCACCGGTGGGTGCTTGGGGGGGGGTCCTGGGGGGGTCCCGGGGGGGCTGGGAGGGGTCCTGGGGTTCCTGGGGGGGTCAGGGTGGGGAGGGGGTGCAGGGTGCCAGCGCCTTCCGCTGCCTCTGCCGGCCCGGCTTCACCGGTGGGTGCCGGGGGGGGGGGGTCCTGGGGGGGGCTGGGGGGGTCCCGGGGGGGGCTGGGGGGGTCCTGGGGGGCTCAGGGTGAGGAAGGGGTGCAGGGTGCCAGCGCCTTCCGCTGCCTCTGCCGGCCCGGCTTCACCGGTGGGTGCTGGGGGGGGGGGTCCTGGGGGGGGCTGGGGGGGTCCTGGGGGGGTCCTGGGGGTCCTGGGGTTCCTGGGGGGGCTCAGGGTGGGCAGGGGGTGCAGGGTGCCAGCGCCTTCCGCTGCCTCTGCCGGCCCGGCTTCACCGGTGGGTGCTGGGGGGGGGTCCTGGGGGGGGGTCCCGGGGGGGCTGGGGGGGTCCTGGGGGTGCCAGGGTGGGCAGGGGGTGCAGGGTGCCAGCGCCTTCCGCTGCCTCTGCCGGCCCGGCTTCACCGGTGGGTGCTGGGGGGGGTCCTGGGGGGGGGTCCCGGGGGGGGCTGGGGGGGGTCCTGGGGTTCCTGGGGGGCTCAGGGTGGGCAGGGGGTGCAGGGTGCCAGCGCCTTCCGCTGCCTCTGCCCGGCCCGGCTTCACCGGTGGGTGCTTGGGGGGGGGGTCCTGGGGGGGTGGTCCCGGGGGGGCTGGGAGGGGTCCTGGGGGTTCCTGGGTGGGGTCAGGGTGGGGAGGGGGGTGCAGGGTGCCAGCGCCTTCCGCTGCCTCTGCCGGCCCGGCTTCACCGGTGGGTGCTGGGGGGGGGTCCTGGGGGGGGGGTCCCGGGTGGGGCTGGGAGGGGTCCTGGGGTTCCTGGGGGGGTCA
Source organism: Opisthocomus hoazin (assembly GCF_030867145.1). Classification (NCBI taxonomy): domain Eukaryota; kingdom Metazoa; phylum Chordata; class Aves; order Opisthocomiformes; family Opisthocomidae; genus Opisthocomus; species Opisthocomus hoazin. Next base: position 3,082,114 of record NC_134448.1, on the reverse strand, counting down.
GGGTGGGCAGGGGGGTGCAGGGTGCCAGCGCCTTCCGCTGCCTCTGCCGGCCCGGCTTCACCGGTTGGGTGCTGGGGGGGGGGGGGGCTGGGGGGGGTTGGGGGGGTCCTGGGGGGTGCTGGGGGGGGGTCAGGGTGGGTGAGGGGACACGACGGGGGTGCTGGGGGATGCCAGGGCAGGCAGGGGTGTTTGGGGGGGGGGGGGGGGGGGGGCACATTAGGGTCCCCTCTGCGCTGTGCGGGTGCCCGGCTGGGTGCCCACCCTGAGGGGGTTCTGGGCCCCCCCCCCGACCCCCCCGTGCCCCCCCCCCCCAGGCCGCCGGTGCCAGAGCCCCCTGGACCCCTGCCAGCCCCAGCCCCTGCCGCCACGGCGGGGCGCTGCCACACCCCAGCCCGGGACCCCCCCCCGGCTACGCCTGCCGCTGCCCACCGGTGGGTGGGGGGCACCCCCAGCACCCCCCCCTGCCCGGCCGGGGCAGAGGGGCTGGGGGGGTTGGGGGGGGGGGAGGGGGCTGGGGGGCTATGGGGGGGGGGGGGGGGTGGGTGATATGGGATGGGGGGGCTGGGTGCCTTGGGGTGGGGGCGAGGGTCTGGGGTCTGGGTGCTGTGGGGTGGGTGGGGGTCTGGGTGCTGGGGGTTCTGGGGGGTGTTGTGGGGTGCTATGGGGTGGGCGGGGGTCTGGTGTCTGGGGTTGCTGGGGGGGTGGGGTGGGGGGCTGGGTGCTATGGGGTGGCGGGGGTCTGGTGTCTGGGTGCTGGGGGGGTTCTGGGGGGTGCTATGGGTTGGGTGGGGGTCTGGGGGCTATGGGGTGGGCGGGGGTCTGGGTGCTGTGAGGTGGGTGGGGGACTGGGTGCTATGGGGTGCTATGGGGTGGATGGGGGGCTGGGGGCTATGGGGTGTTATGGGTTGGGTGGGGGGCTGGGAGCTATGGGGGGCTATGGGTGGGTGAGGGGCTGGGGTCTGGGGGCTATGGGGTGGGTGGGGGGCTGGGGGATGGGTGCTGGGGGCTGCTGGGGGCTGCTGGGGGGTGGGCGGGGGGTTCTGGGTGCACCCCACCCTGCCCCCGCCATCCCCCCCTGGGCGCCCCCCACCCTGACCCCCCCCTCCCTTCCCCCCCCCAGGGCTTCAGCGGCGCCCACTGCGAGACCCCCCCTCCCCCCTGCCCGGGCCCCTCCTGCGCCGCCGCCGGGAGCTGCCCCCCCTCTGGGTGCCCCCCACGCCCCCCTCCCCCCCCCGGGGCTCACCCCCCCGCCCTGCCCCCCCCCCACCTGCCTCCACGGGGGCACCTGCGTCCCCTCCCCCCCTCCCCCCCCTTCACCCGCTGCCTCTGCCCCCCGGGCTTCGGGGGGTCCCGCTGCCAGGGGGTGTCCCCCCCCACCCCACCCCCCCCCTCCCTGCGCCGAGGGGGGAGGGGACTGCGCCCCGCTGGGGGGAGACCCCTGGGGGGGCTGCGGGGTCCCCGAGTGCCCCCCCCTCTTCAACAACAGCCGCTGCGACCGGGCCTGCGACAGCGCCCGCTGCCTCTACGACAACTTCGACTGCCGGCCCCCCCCCCCGCGCCTGCAAGTGAGCCGCCCCTCCCCCCCCGGCACCCCCGGCACCCCCCAGCACCCCCCAGCACCCCCCAGGCACCCCCCGGAACCCCCCAGCACCCCCCGGCACCCCCGGCACCCCCCGGACCCCCCCGGAACCCCCCGGCACCCCTGGCACCCCCCGGAACCCCCCGGGCACCTCCGGCACCCCCCAGAACCCCCCTGTCACCGTGGGGCACCCCCTGTCCCCATGGGTCACCTCTGTCACCGTGGGGCACCTCGTGTCACCATGGGTCACCCCATGTCATCGTGGGTCACCTTGGGTCACCCCCTGTCCCCATGGGGCACCTCGTGTCACCATGGGGCACCCCATGTCATCGTGGGCCACCTCTAACCCGAGGGTCACCCTGGGTCATCCCTGTCCCCATAGGTCACCTATGTCACCATGGGGCACCTCGCGTCCCCATGGGTCACTGTGGGTCACCTCTATCCCCATGGGTCACCGTGGGGCACCCCCTGTCCCCATGGGTCACCCCATGTCACCGTGGGGCACCTTGTGTCACCATGGGGCAACCCCATGTCATCGTGGGCCACCTCTAACCCGAGGGTCACCCTGGGTCATCCCTGTCCCCATAGGTCACCTATGTCACCATGGGGCACCTCACGTCCCCATGGGTCACCGTGGGGCACCCCCTGTCCCCATGGGTCACCCCATGTCCCCATGGGTCACTGTGGGTCACCTCTATCCCCATGGGTCACTCTGGGTCATCCCCTGTCCCCATGGGTCACCTAAGTCACCGTGGGGCACCTCGTGTCCCCATGGGTCACTGTGGGTCACCTCTATCCCCATGGGTCACCGTGGGTCATCCCCTGTCCCCATGGGTCACCATGGGTCACCCTGTGTCAATGTGGGTCATCCCTGTCCCCATGGGTCACCCCCTGTCACCGTAGGCCACCTCTATCTCCGTGGGTCACCATGGGTCACCCCCCGTCACCATGGGTCACCCCTGTCCCACCAGGTGACCCCCAGTCCCCATGGGTCACCCTATGTTGCCGTGGGCCACCTCTATCCCCATGGGTCACTGTGGGTCACCCCATGTGACATCACTCACATCGATGGGCTCCATGTCCCCATCTCCCACCCATGTCCCCATCTCCCACCCATGGCCTTCGTGTCCCCACGTCCTACCCATGTCCTCCATCTCCCACCCATGCTCTCCATGTCCCCCATGTCCCCATCTCCCACCCACGTCCTTCATCTCCCACCCATGTCCTCCATCGTCCACCCATGACCTCCATGTCCCCCATGTCCCCATCTCCCACCCACATCCTTCATCTCCCACCCATGTCCTCCATCGTCCACCCATGACCTCCATGTCCCCCATGTCTCCTTGCCCCACCCATGCCTTCTGTGTTCCCATCTCCCACCCACATCTCTGTCTCCCACCCACGCCCTCCATGTCCCCATCTCCCACCCATGTCCTTCATCTCCCACCCATGTCCTCTATGTCCCCCGTGTCTCCTTGCCCCATGCATGACCCATCTCCCCATCTCCCACCCATGCCTTCTGTGTCCCCCATGTCCCCATTTCCCACCCATCTCCCCATCTCCCACCCATGCTCTCCGTGTCCCCATCTCCCACCCATGTCCTCCATCTCCCACCCATGCTCTCCATGTCCCCTGTGTCCTCATCTCCCACCCATATCTCCATCTCCCAACCCATGGCCTCCACACCCCCGTGTCCCCTTGCCCCACCCATGATCCATCTCCCCATCTCCCACCCATGCTCTCCATGTTCCACCCATGTCCCCATCTCCCACCCATGTCCTCCATCTCCCAACCCATGCCCTCCATACCCCCGTGTCCCCTTGCCCCACCCATGATCCATCTCCCCATCTCCCACTCATGCTCTCCATGTCCCCCATGTCCCCATCTCCCACCCATATCCTCCATCTCCCACCCATGTCCTCCATCTCCCAACCCATGGCCTCCGTACCCCTGTGTCCCCTTGCCCCAACCATGATCCATGTCCCCATCTCCCACCCATGCTCTCCGTGTCCCCCATGTCCCCATCTCCCACCCATGTCCTCCATCTCCCAACCCATGGCCTCCATGCCCCCGTGGCCCCTTGCCCCACCCATGATCCAGCTCCCCATCTCCCACCCATGCTCTCCATGTCCCCCGTGTCCCCATCGCTCACCCATGTCCTCCATCTCCCACCCATGCTCTCCGTGTCCCCCGTGTCCCCATCTCCCACCCATGCTCTCCGTGTCCCCATCTCCCACCCATATCTTCATCTCCCACCCATGTCCTCCATCTCCCACCCATGTCCTCCATCTCCCACCCATGCCCTCCATACCCCCGTGTCCCCTTGCCCCATCCATGATCCATCTCCCCATCTCCCACTCATGCTCTCCATGTCCCCCATGTCCCCATCGCCCACCCATGTCCTCCATCTCCCACTCATGCTCTCCATGTCCCCCATGTCCCCATCTGCCACCCATATCTTCATCTCCCACCCATGTCCTCCATCTCCCACCCATGTCCTCCATCTCCCAACCCATGGCCTCCATGCCCCCGTGTCCCCTTGCCCCATCATGACCCATCTCCCCATCTCCCACCCGTGCCCCCCACGCCCCCCACCCACCGGTGTCCCCCCCGCAGCCCCGTCTACGAGCAGTACTGCTCCGACCACTTCGCCGACGGGCGCTGCGACCAAGGCTGCAACAGCGAGGAGTGCGGCTGGGACGGGTTGGACTGCGCCCAGGAGGTCCCCGAGGCGCTGGCCCGCGGGGTGCTGGTGGTCACCGTCCTGGTGCCCCCCGAGGAGCTGCGCCGGGCCAGCGCCGCCTTCCTGCAGCGGCTCAGCGCCATCCTGCGCACCTCGCTGCGCTTCCGCCTCGACGCCGACGGCAACCACATGATCCAGCCCTACTACCGACCGCGGCGGCTGCGGAGGAGGGAGCTGGAGCCCGAGGTCATCGGGTGAGACGGGGACGGGCGGCGCGGGGCGGGAGACGTGGGGTGGGGTCACGGAGGAGGAGGGATGGGGACGGCGGTGCTGGAGGACGTGGAGGACGTGGATTGGTGGTGGCGATGGTGGAGGACGCAGCATGGGGGCCAAGGAGGAGATGGGGTTGGGATTGTGGAGGAGATGGGATGGGGATGGTGGTGCTGGAGGACGTGGAGGACGTGGATTGGTGGTGGCGATGGTGGAGGACGCAGCATGGGGGCCAAGGAGGAGATGGGGTTGGGATTGTGGAGGAGATGGGATGGGGATTGTGGAGGACATGGGATGGGGATGGTGGTGCTGGAGGACATGGGATGGGGATGGTGGAGGAGATGGGATTGGGATGGTGGTGCTGGAGGACGTGGAGGACGTGGATCGGTGGTGGTGATGGTGGAGGACGCAGCACGGGGGCCATGGAGGAGATGGGATTGGGATTGTGGAGGAGATGGGAGGGGGATGGCAGTGCTGGAGGAGATGGGATGGGGATTGTGGAGGAGATGGGATGGGGATGGTGGTGCTGGAGGCCGTGGAGGACGTGGATTGGTGGTGGCGATGGTGGAGGACGCAGCATGGGGGCCATGGAGGAGATGGGATTGGGATTGTGGAGGAGATGGGAGGGGGATTGCAGTGCTGGAGGAGATGGGATGGGGATTGTGGAGGAGATGGGATGGGGATGGTGGTGCTGGAGGATGTGGGATGGGGGACATGGAGGACATGGGATGGGGATGGTGGAGGAGATGGGATGGGGATTGTGGAGGAAGTGGGATGGGGATGGTGGTGCTGGAGGATGTGGGATGGGGGACATGGAGGACATGGGATGGGCATGGTGGAGGAGATGGGATGGCGATAGCGGTGCTGGAGGATGTGGAGGACATGGATTGGCGGTGGTGATGGTGGAGGATGTGGCATGGAGGCCATGGAGGACAGGGGATTGGGATTGTGGAGGAGATGGGATGGGGATGGTGGTGCTGGAGGACGTGGGACGGGGTCATGGAGGACATGAGATGGGGATGGTGATCCTGGAAGACATGGGATGGTGGTGCTGGAGGACGTGGGACGGGGTCATGGAGGACATGAGATGGGGATGGTGATCCTGGAAGACATGGGATGGTGGTGCTGGAGGACGTGGAAGACATGGGATGGGGATGGTGGTGCTGGAGGATGTGGGATGGGGGACATGGAGGACATGGGATGGGGATGGTGGAGGAGATGGGATGGGGATGGTGGTGCTGGAGGATGTGGAGGACGTGGATTGGTGGTGGTGATGGTGGAGGAAGTGGCATGGGGGCCATGGAGGACATGGGATTGGTATTGTGGAGGAGATGGGATGGGGATGGCGGTGCTGGAGGAGATGGGATGGGGATGGTGGAGGACGTGGGATGGGGGTGGTGGTGCTGGAGGCCATGGGATGGGGGAAATGGAGGAGATGGGATTGGGATGGTGGTGCTGGAGGACATGGGACGGGGTCATGGAGGACATGAGATCGGGATGGTGATCCTGGATGACATGGGATGGTGGTGCTGGAGGACGTGGAAGACATGGGATAGGGATGGTGGTGCTGGAGGATGTGGGATGGGGGACATGGAGGACATGGGATGGGGATGGTGGAGGAGATGGGATGGGGATGGTGGAGGACAAGGGATGGGGATGTTGGTGCTGGAGGATGTGGGATGGTGGTGCTGGAGGACATGGGATGGATATGGTGATGCTGGGGTCATGAGATGGGGGACATGGAAGACATGGGATTGGGATGGTGGAGGAGACGTGATGGGAATGGTGGTACTGGAGGACATGGAGGACATGGATTGGGGGATGGTGATGGTGGAGGACATGGGATAGGGGACATGGAGGAGATGGGATGGGGGTGGTGGTGCTGGAGGCCATGGGATGGGGGAAATGGAGGAGATGGGATTGGGATGTTGGTGCTGGAGGACATGGGACGGGGTCATGGAGGACATGAGATCGGGATGGTGATCCTGGATGACATGGGATGGTGGTGCTGGAGGACGTGGAAGACATGGGATAGGGATGGTGGTGCTGGAGGATGTGGGATGGGGGACATGGAGGACATGGGATGGGGATGGTGGAGGAGATGGGATGGGGATGGTGGAGGACAAGGGATGGGGATGTTGGTGCTGGAGGATGTGGGATGGTGGTGCTGGAGGACATGGGATGGATATGGTGATGCTGGGGTCATGAGATGGGGGACATGGAAGACATGGGATTGGGATGGTGGAGGAGACGTGATGGGAATGGTGGTACTGGAGGACATGGAGGACATGGATTGGGGGATGGTGATGGTGGAGGACATGGGATAGGGGACATGGAGGAGATGGGATTGGGATGGTGGTGCTGGAGGCCATGGGCTGGAGATGCTGGTGCTAGAGGACATGGGATGAGGACATGGAGGAAATGCGATGGGGATGGTGATCCTGGAGGACATGGGATGATGGTGCTGGAGAAGATGAGATGGGGGACACAGGTTTGGGATGGTGGAAGAGATGGGATGGGGATGGTGGTGCTGGAGGCCATGGGATGGGGACATGGAGGACATGGGATGAGGGTGGTGATCCTGGACGACATGGGATGGTGGTGGTGGAGAACATGGAATGGGGGACATGGAGGCCATGGGATGAGGATGGTGGTGCTGGAGGACATGGGATGGTGGTGCTGGAGGCCGTGGGACCGTGATGGTGGTGCTGGGCCTCCTGGGCCACAGGGACACAAGTTCCATGACTTGTGGGACTGTGGGCACTGGGTATCTCGAGCCACAGCACCACGAGCGCCACCAGCCCGGGTCCCAGCTGTCCCCCTGACCCCGTCCTGGTGTCCCCCGGCAGCTCGGTGGTGACGCTGGAGATCGACAACCGCCTGTGCGCGCAGGCGTCTGACAAGTGCTTCCCCGACACCCGCAGCGCCGCCGACTACCTGGCCGCCCTCTCCGCCGTGGAGCGTCTCCAGTTCCCCTACCCCATCACGGCCGTGCGCGGTGAGGGACCTCCCGGTGGCCCCTGGGGACAAGGTCCTCACGGTGGGGTGAGGGCTTAGTGTCTGGAAAGGGTGGGGTGGTCTGGTGCGGTGAGACGGTGATGGAGGGGGGGTCGTGGTGGTGGTGGCATGGCTCATACGTGGGGTGTCCCCAGCGTGTCGTGGCATCATCATGGTGGGGTCCCCAACACGTGGGTGCCCCATGGTGCCATCACTGTGACGGTGTCCCCACCACGTGGTGCCATCGCCATGATGGTGTCCCCAGCATGCACATGCCCCATGGTGGCATCACCATGACAGTGTCCCCAACACGTGGTTGCCCCATGGTGACATTATCATGATGGGGTCCCCAACACGTGGTTGCCCCATGGTGGCACCATCATGATGGTGTCCCCAACACATGGATGCGCCATGACCACCACGGTGTCCCCATCATGTGGTGGCATCTCCATGATGGTGGCCTCAGCATGCGCATGCACCTCATGGTGGCATCATCACAATGGGGTTCCCAACACATGGTTGCCCCGTGGTGGCATCACCATGATGGTGTCCCCAACATGCTGGGTGCCCCATGGTGCCGTCACCATGATGGTGTCCCCATCATGTGGTGCCATCGCCATATTGGTGGCCCCAGCACTTGGTTGCCTTGTGGTGCCATCACCATGATTGTGCCCCAACATATGGTGCCATCACCATGACAGTGTCCTCAACACATGGTTGTGCCACGGTGCCATCACCATGACGGTGTCCCCATCACATGGTGCCATCACCATGATGATGCCCCCAACAGGTAGGTGCCCCATGGTGCCATCACCATGATGGTGCCCCAACACATGGGGCCATCACAACGATGGTGTCCCCAGGACTTGGTTGCCCCGTGGTGCCACCACCATGATGGTGTCCCCAGCACGATTGTGCCATGATGCCGTCACCATTATGGTGTCCCCAACACATGGTTGTGCCATGGTGCCATAACCATGGCGGTGTCCCCAGCAGGTGCTGCCATCATCACAATGATCTCCCCAACACTTGGTTGCCCCATGGTGCCATCACCATGATGGTGCCCCAACACGTGGTGCCATCACCATGATGGTGTCCCCAACATGTGATGCCATCACCATGACGATGTCCCCAGCACTTGGTTGCCCCATGGTGCCATCACCATGATGGTGCCCCAACACGTGGTACCATCACCACGATGGTGTCCCCAACATGTGATGCCATCACCATGACAGTGTCCTCAACACATGGTTGTGCCACGGTGCCATCACCGTGACGGTGTCCCCAACACATGGTACCATCACCGCAACCGTGTCCCCAGCACTCGATTGCCCCGTGATGCCACCACCATGATGATGTCCCCAATAAGTAGGTGCACCATGGTGCCATCACCATGGTGGTGCCCCAACACGTGGTGCCATCACTGTAATGGTGTCCCCAACACGTGATGCCATCACCATGACAGTGTCCCCAACACACGGTGCCATCACCACGATGGTGTTCCCAACCCTTTGTTGCCCCGTGGTGCCACCACCATGATGATGTCCCGAACAAGTAGGTGCCCCGTGGTGCCATCACCACGCTGGTGTCCCCAGCACTTAGTTGCCCCATGGTGCCTTCACCATGATGGTGCCCCAACATGTGGTGCCACCACCATGACAATGTCCCCAGCAACTTGGTTGCCCCATGGTGCCATCACCGTGATGGTGCCCCAACACGTGGTTGCCCCGTGGTGCCATCACCAAGATGATGTCCCCAACAAGCAGGTGCCCCGTGGTGCCATCACCATGACAGTGCCCCAACATGTGGTGGCAGCACCACGATGGTGGCCCCAGCACTTGATAGTCCCATGGTGCCATCACCGTAACGGTTTCCCCAGCACTTGACTGCCCCATGGTGCCACCACCTTGATGGTGCCCTAACACGTGGTGCCATCACCCTGATGATGTCCCCGGCACGTGGTGGCCTCACCCCACCTCTGTGTCCCCCCCGCAGGTGACAAGCTGCCCGAGGCGCCGGCCCCGGTGCGGCTGCTGCCGCTGGTGGTGGTGGGCGCCGTCATCCTGCTGGCCATCGCGGTGCTGGGGGTCCTGGTGGCCCAGCGCCGGCGGGAGCAGAGCACCCTTTGGTTCCCCGAGGGCTTCAGCCTGGCCAAGGACACCAACCGGGACCGGCGGGAGCCCGTGGGGCAGGACGCCCTGGGCATGAAGTGAGGGGCTGGGGGGGCAACTGGGGGATACTGGGGGGAAACTGGGGGGATACTGGGGCTCTGGGGGTTGTCCCAGTGAAACTGGGTGGGAGCTGGTGGAGTTTGGGGGTGATGGAGGCCATGGGCTATGGGGGTCCCTGGGCAAGTGAGGGGGGGGTCACTGGGGCTGGGGGTCCTGGTGCAACTGGGGGGGGCACTGGGGAGGTCTGGGAGGGGCAACTGGGGGATACTGGGGGGGAAACTGGGGGGATACTGGGGCGCTGGGGGGTGTCCCAGTGCAACTGGGTGGGAGCTGGTGGAGTTTGGGGGATCTGGAGATCATGGGCTATGGGGGTCCCAGGGCAAGTGGGGTGGGTCACTGGGACCAGGGGTCCTGGTGCAACTGGGGGGGGCACTGGGGAGGTCTGGGAGGGGCAACTGGGGGATACTGGGGGGGATACTGGGGGGATACTGGGGCTCTAGGGGGTGTCCCAGTGCAACTGGGTGGGAGCTGGTGGAGTTTGGGGGATCTGGAGATCATGGGCTATTGGGGTCCCTGGGCAAGTGAGGGGGGGGGGGTCACTGGGGCTGGGGGTCCTGGTGCAACTGGGGGGGGCACTGGGGAGGTCTGGGAGGGGCAACTGGGGGATACTGGGGGGATACTGGGGCTCTGGGGGAGGATCCCAGTACAGCTGGATAGGAGCTGGTGGAGCTTGGGGGTGCTGGAGGCCATGGGCTGTGGGGGTCCCTGGGCAAGTGAGGGGGGGTCCCTGGGGCTGGGGGTCCTGGTGCAACTGGGGGGGGGCACTGGGGAGGTCTGGGAGGGGCAACTGGGGGATACTGGCAGGATACTGGGGGCATACTGGGGGGATACTGGGGCTCTGGGGGGTGTCCTGGTGCAACTGGGTGGGAGCTGGTGGAGCTTGGGGGTGCTGGAGGCCATGGGCTATGGGGGTCCCTGGGCAAGTGAGGGGGGGGGGGTCACTGGGGCTGGGGGTCCTGGTGCAACTGGGTGGGATGTGGGGGGGGCAACTGGTGGAACTGGGGGTATACTGGGGCTCTGGGGTGATCCCAGTGTAACTGCGGGGGAACTGATGGAACTGGGGGTGTGGCACTGGGGGGGGGGAGCTGGTGGAAATGGGGGGGCCACTGGGTTTGGGGATTCTGGTGCTACTGGGGGGGGGGGCACTGGGGGGGTCTGGGGTGGGTGGAACTGGGGAGAATGGGGGGATACGTGGGCTTGGGCTGGGGGTCCCAGTACCACTGGGAAGGGCGTTACTGGTTTCCACCCCCCAGGAGCTCCCCCAGCCCCCGGGATGATCCCAGCTCCTTCCCGGGGGGTCCCAGCAATCCCCGGGGTCTGGGGGGGCCCAGATGAGCAGGGTGGGGGGCACCCGGCTCACGCCCGTGCCCCCCCCAGGACCATGGGGAAGGGGGAGACCCTCATGGGTGCTCCCCCCGAGGAGTGGCCGGACGGCGACTGCCCCGAGGCCAAGAGGCTGAAGGTACCCGGGGGGCACTTGGGGGGCGGGTGGGGGGCATTTGGGGGGGCGGGGGGCTGTACCCCCATCGCAGGCACTGTGGGGGAGGTGGGGCTCCCAGTACCCCCTTATCCAGGCCCCCCATGGGTGGGGGGGGTTCCCTGCACCTCTGTGCTGTGGGAGTCTGCTGGGTGAGGGTCTCCAGCACCTTCATGGGTGGGGGGGGGGTCCCATCACCCCATAGCCAGGCATCACCATGGGTGAAGGTCCAGAACCATCATGGGTGAGGGTCCAGCATCATCGTGGGTGGGGGGTCCCATCACCCCAGGCACCATCATGGGTGGGGGTTCCAGCACCATTGTGCGTGGAGGTCCAGCACCATCACAAGCAAGGGGTCTCCAGCACCCTCGTGGGTGGGGGGCCCATCACCCCATGGTCAGGCCCCGTCATGGGTGGACGTCCAGCACAATCCTGGGTGGGGGTCCCAACACCCCGTGGCCAGGCACAATCATGGGTGGTGGTCCCAGCACCCTCATGGCCAGTCACAATCATGGGTGGAGGTCTAGTACCATCATGGGTGGGGGTCCCAACACCCTGATGGGTGAGGGTCCCAGCACCCTCATACCCCAGCACCATCACGGGTGGGGATCCCAGCACCATCATGGGTGGGGATCCCAGCACCATCATGGGTGGGGGTCCAGCACCATCATGGGGGGGGGGTCCCATCACCCCATGGCCAGGTACCATCATGGGTGGAGTCCAGCACAATCATGGGTGGGAGGCCCAGCACCATCATGGTTGGGGTTCCCAACACCCCCATGGCCAGACACAGTCATGGGTGGAGGTCTAGCACCATCATGGGTGGAGGTCCAGCACCATCACGGGCAAGGGGTCCCCAGCTCCATCATGGGTGGAGGTCCCATCACACCATGGCCACCATCCTGGTGGAGGGTCCTGGCAGCCCCATGGCCAGACCACCTCACAGGTGGAGGTCCAGCACCTTCACGGGTGTGTGGCCCAGCACCCATGTCCCCTGGCAGGTGGAGGAGGCGGACACGGACCCCCAGGACCCCGTGGACTGCCGGCAGTGGACCCAGCACCACCTGGTCGCCGCTGACATCCGCATGCCACCTGCCATGGCCCTGACGCCGCCCCAGGGCGAGTTCGACTCCGACTGTGTGGACGTCAACGTCCGTGGTCCAGGTGGGGTGGCAGGGGGCACCCAGGGTGCTGGGGGACTGTGGGAGTGGAGCACCATGGGGCCAGGTGGGATAGGCATGGGTGGCACCTTGGGGCCAGGGAAGATGGATGTGCCGTGGGGGACCACCATCAGCCTGGTAGGATGGACGTGGGGCATGGGGGACCACCATGGGCACGGGGAAGCACCATGGGGCCAGGTAGGATGGATGTGAGGTGTGGGGCACCACCATGGGCATGGGAGGGCACCATGGGGCCAGAGAAGATGGACATGGGGCATGGGAGACACCATGGCTCCAGGTAGGATGGACGATGCCCATGGGGGACCACCTCGGGCATGGGAAGCCACCATGGGTCCAGGTAGGATGGACGTGTCCCATGGGGGACCAACATGGACATGGGCGGGGCACGATGGGGCCAGATAAGATGGAAGTGGGGCATAAGGGACCACCACGGGCATGGGAAGCCACCATGAGCCCAGTAGGATGCTCGTGGCCCATCTCAGACCACCACAGGCATGGGAGAAACCATGGGCCCAGGTAGGATGGATGTGGCCCATGGGAGACCACCATGGGCATGGGAAGCCACCATGAGCCCAGTAGGATGGATGTGGCCCATGGGAGACCACCATGGGCATGGGAGACGCCATGGGTCCAGGTAGAATGGTTACGGAACATGGAGGCCACTGGGGAAGTGTGGGACACCATGGACATGGCAGAGCTGATGTAGGGTCCAGAGGCCGCCAAGGGCATGGTGGGGGTCCTCAAGACCCCACCCCAGGTGGGTGACATGGGCCAGAAGACCCCCAGGCAGCTGCTACCACCCCCTCACCTGTGCCCCCAGATGGCTTCACGCCCCTGATGCTGGCCTCCTTCTGCGGCGGTGGCCTGGATGCCGAGGTGCCCGAGGACGAGGAGGGTGACGACGCCTCGGCCGGCATCATCGGTGACCTCATCTGCCAGGGTGCCAGCCTGGGCGCCCAGACGGACCGCACGGGCGAGACCGCCCTGCACCTGGCCGCCCGCTACGCCCGCGCCGACGCCGCCAAGCGCCTGCTGGACGCCGGCGCCGACACCAACGCCCAGGACAACACCGGGCGCACGCCGCTGCACGCCGCCGTCACCGCCGACGCCCAGGGCGTCTTCCAGGTGAGGGCACCCGGCGTGGCCATGGGGTGCCCGGCGTGGGCGTGGGGTGCTTGGCATGGGTGTGGGGTGCTGCCATGGGACACCCAACATGGCCATGGTGTAGAGGGAGCTACCATGTAGCACCCAACATGGCCATGGGGCAGAAAGTGATGTCATGGAGCATCTTCCATGGCCATGGGGCATCTTCAATAGCCATGTAGCACCCAACATGGCCATGGGGCACCCAGCATGGCCATGGGGCAGAAGGTGATGTCATAGAGCATCTTCCATGGCTATGGGGCACCTTCCATAGCCATGTAGCACTCAACATGGCCATGTGTCATCTTCCATGGCCATGGGGCACCCAGCACGGCCATGTGTCAGCTTGCATGGCCATGGGGCATCTTCCATAGTCATGTAGCACCCAGCATGGCTGTGGGGCACGCAACATGGCCATGGGGCACAACGTGATGTCATGGAGCATCTTCCATGGCTATGGGTCATGGGACATCCTCCATGGCCATGGGACACCTTCCATAGCCATGTAGCACTCAACATGGCCATGTGTCATCTTCCATGGCCATGGGGCACCCAGCACGGCCACGTGTCAGCTTGCATGGCCATGGGGCATCTTCCATAGTCATGTAGCACCCAGCATGGCTGTGGGGCACGCAACATGGCCATGAGGCACAACGTGATGTCATGGAGCATCTTCCATGGCTATGGGTCATGGGACATCCTCCATGGCCATGGGACACCTTCCATAGCCATGTAGCACCCAACATGGCCATGGGCACCCAACATGGCCATGGAGCACAAGTGGATGTCATGGGTCATCTTCCGTGCCTATGGGTCATGGGACATCCTCCATGGCCATGGGACACCCAACATGATTGGTCCCCACCCCCCACCCCAGATCCTGATCCGTAACCGCTCCACGGACCTGGACGCCCGCATGGGCGACGGCTCCACCGCCCTCATCCTGGCGGCCCGCCTGGCGGTGGAGGGGATGGTGGAGGAGCTCATCGCCTGCCACGCCGACGTCAACGCCGTCGATGAGACCGGTGGGGGGCCGGGGGGGTCCCCCAAAATGAGGGAGGGGGCGGGGAGGCCCTCGGGTGGGGGGTGGAGTGGTTGAAGTTGAGGTTGAGGTTGACGTTGAGCAACCCCCCCATGATGGTGGGTCTTGGGGGTAGGAATGGGGTGATGGTGATAGTGGGGGCTGGGGGGTGCTCGGTTGGAGAGGGGGGTCCATGGGGGGGGTGGGGGGGGCAGGGTCTCACCCCCCCACCCTGTGCCCCCCACCCCAGGGAAGTCCGCCCTGCACTGGGCCGCCGCCGTCAACAACATGGAGGCGACGCTGGCGCTGTTGAAGAACGGGGCCAACAAGGACATGCAGGACAGCAAGGTGGGGTGGGACCCCCAACTGGGACCCCCGGCACCCCCCAGCTGGCACCCCCCGGCACCCTGACCCCCCCACCCCCAACAGGGACCCCCTGGCACCCTGAGTAAGGAACCCCTGCACCCAGGTGGGACCCCCTAGGAGACACCTCATTGCCCCCAGGAGGTGCCCCATTGATCCAGGAGGTGCCCCATGGACCCAGGAGGTGCCCCATGGACCCCAGAAGACACCCCATGGCCCCCCCACTGCCCCCAGGAGCTGCCCCACTGACCCCAAATGTCCCATTGACCCCAGATGACACCCCATAGCCCCTGTGCCCCATTGCTCCCACTGACCTAAGGCGACACCCCGTTGACCCCAGAAGACATCCTGTTGACCCCAAATGACACCCCGTTGCCCCCAGGAGACACCCCATTGCCCCCAAGAGCTGCCCCATTGACCCCATTGGCCCAGGATGACACCCCATTGACCCCAGAAGATGTCCCATTGATCCCTGAAGACACCCCATTGACCTCAGGAGCTGCCCCATTGTCCCCAGGAGATGCCCCATTGACTCCAGATGTCCCATTGACCCCAGAGGACGTCCTGTTGACCCCAGGAGACACCCAGTTGCCCCAAGATGATCTCCCATTGACCCAAGATGACACCCCATTAACCCCAGATGACACCCCATTGACCCCAGAGAGCACCCCATTGACTCCAGATCTCCCACTGACCCCAGAGGACGCCCCATTGACCCCAGAGACCACCCTATTGACCCCAGATGTCCCATTGACCCAAGATGACACTCCGTTGACTCCAGGAGACACCCAGTTGCCCCAAGATGATCTCCCATTGACCCAAGATGACACCCCATTGACCCCAGAGAGCACCCCATTGACTCCAGATCTCCCATTGACCCCAGATGACACCCCATTGACTCCAGAGAACACCCCATTGACTCCAGATCTCCCACTGACACCACGGGATGTCCCATTGACCCAAGATGACACCCCATTGACCCCAGATGACACCCCATTGACCCCAGATCTCCCACTGACCCCAGAGGAGGTCCCATTGACCCCAGAGAGCACCCCATTGACTCCAGATCTCCCATTGACCCCAGAGGAGGTCCCATTGACCCTAGCTGACACCCCACTGCCCACCAGAGCTGCCCCATTGCCCCTGGGAGACGCCCCCTTTCCCCCCGCCCCCATTTCCCCCCCCTCCCCCCAACCCTTCCGACCACCCCTCCCCCTCCCGGCAGGAGGAGACCCCCCTCTTCCTCGCCGCCCGCGAAGGCAGCTACGAAGCCGCCAAGATCCTCCTGGACCACTTCGCCAACCGGGAGATCGCGGACCACCTGGACCGGCTCCCGCGGGACGTGGGCCGCGAGCGGCTCCACCACGACATCGTCCGCCTCCTGGACGAGCACGACGCGGGGCGCAGCCCCCCGGGACCGCTGCCCCCCAACCCCGCCCGACCCCCGCTCCTCGGCCCCCCGCCTTCCTTCCTGGCCGGCCTCAAGCCCCCCGCCGCCGCCGGGAAGAAGAATCGGAGGGTGGGGGGCAAAACGGGGGGCGGGGGCAAAGGGCGGGGGAAGAAGTTGGGGGGCGAGTGCCCCCCGGGCTTGGAGAGCTCGGTGACGCTGTCACCCACCGACTCCTTGGACTCCCCCTACGCCCCCAGCGCGGCGTCCCCCGGGGTCTTCCCCCCCCCGCCGGGGCTGGACCCCCCCTTCACGGTCACCTTGGGGCCACCCATGGGCGTCGGGCGCTTGGCGGGGGGTCCCCCCCCCCGTTTCGGGGTGGGTTTGGGGGCGCTGCCCGTCCCCTTCGAGTGGCGGAGTCGGGGTCCCCCGTGTTTGGGGGGGGTCCACCCCATTTTACGCCCCCCCGCCCAAGGGTTCGCCCCCGCCTTGCTGCTGCCCCACGGCGCCGTGGGGTGCCCCCCGCCCTCCGCCGCCGACCCCCTCCCCCGCGGCCCCCAACCCCTCTCCCCCGAAGACGGGGGGGCCCCTCGCCCCGCCGCCCCCCGGTTTTTCAAGGCGGGGGACGAATACCCCGCGGCGGCGGCGGGGGGGGGGTTCGGCGGCGGGGGGGCCGAGGGGAGGTTTTTGGGGGTCCCCAGCGAGCACCCCTATTTGACGCCCTCCCCCGAGTCCCCCGAGCAGTGGGCGAGCCCCTCCCCCCGTTCCCTCTCTGACTGGTCCGAGGCCACCCCCAGTCCGGCCGTGCTGGGGCCCCCCCAAACGCAGCTGCCCCCCCCGGCCCCCGAGCAGCCCCCCAAAATGCAGGTCTTTGCCTGAGGGAGGGCGGCCCCCCCAAACCGGGGACACCCCCAGTACGGGGATGCCCCCAAACTGAGCACCCCAGGGACCCCCTAAGTATGGGGGCACCCAAGGGACCCCCCCCCAAATTGGGGACACCCCCACACTGGGCACCCCAGGATCACTCCCAGTATGGGAAGACCCCTGAACTGGGGACACCCAAGGGGCACCCCCAAATTGGGGACACCCCCAAACTGGGCACCCCAGGGACACCCCAAATATGGGGGCACCCAAGGGACACCCCCCCAAACCGGGCACCCCAAGGACACCCCCAGACTGGGGACACCCAAGGGACACGCTGGAACTGGGGAGACCCCAGGGACACCCCCAAATTTGGCACCCAAAGGGGCACCCCGAAACTGGGGACACCCCCAGTATGGGGACACCCCCAAATTGGGCACCCCAGGAACACCCCCAGAGTGGGGACACCCAAGGGACCCTCCCCAAATTGGGGACACCCCCAAACTGGGCACCCCAGGAGCACTCCCAGTATGGGGACACCCCAAAACTGGGGACACCCAAGGGATCCCCCCCAAACTGAGCACCCTAGGGACACCCCCAGACTGGGGACACCCAAGGGACCCTCCCCAAACTGGGGACACCCCCAAACTGGGCACCCCAGGAACACTCCCAGTGTGGGGACACCCCTGAACTGGGGACACCCCCCAAACTGGGGACACTCCCAGTTATCATGGGGACACCCCAGTGCCCCCCCCCATTTCTGACACCCCAGTGCCACCCCCAGCCTAGGGACACCCCCAAACTGGGGACAGCCCAGTGCCAACCCCCCCCCCCCCAGGGACACCCCCAAACCGAGCACCCCAGGGTCACCCCCAGTATGGGGACCCCCCCCAAATTGGGGACCCCCCCCAAAAAATGGGCACCCTATGGGCATTCCCAGTATGCGAACAACCCAGGGGCACCCCCAAACTGGGGACACCCCCGTGCCACCCTCCCATGGGGGGACACCCCCAAACTGGGCACCCCAGTGCCCCCCCAGCCTGGGGACACCCCCCCACCTCCCAGTTTGGGGTCCCCCCCAGTCCAAGCATTCCACTGCCACCCCCACCGTGGGGATACCTCTGTTGTTCCCCCCCCCCCCCCCGCGCCCCCTCCCTTTTTTATAGCCCCCCCCCCCCCCCCCCCCAAAGGTCACTTTGGGGCGAAAAAAGGTCATTTTGGTACTGAGTGTAGCGGGGGGTCCCCCAGCCCCCCCTCCTTCCCCCCCCCCAGTTTAGGGGGGCCGGGGGGGCCCCCCCTGTGTTTGTGTACTGAGTACGCAGAGTGTGCAGCCCCCCCCCATCTTGGAGACCCCCCCTTGTCCTGTCCCCCCCCCCAAATTGGGGACCCCTCCCAAATTTGGGACATTCCCTCAATTAGGGGGAGCCCCCCATGTCGTCCCCCACCCCAAATTTGGGGACCCCCCCCCATTAGGGGACCCCCCCCGGGGACTCCCTCCCTTATCCTCGCCCCCCCCCAAACTGGGGCACCCCCAGAATCGCCGTGTCCCCCCCCCAAACTGGGCCCCCCCCCCCCCTCAAGTCCAGGGACCCCCATTGTGGGAACCCCCCCAAATTTGGGACACCCCCCCCCCCATTAGGGGACCCCCCCGTCTGACATCCCCCCCCCCCCAGGGGACACCCCCCAGTCTGGGACCCCCACCCCAAATTTGGGATTCCCCCCCCCCATTAGGGGACCCCCCCCCCAATTTGATATCCCCTCCAGAGGACCCCCCCCAATCTTGGGACCCCATTCTGGGGACACCCCCCCCCCCCTTCCTTCCAGGGTCCCCCGCCCT
Source organism: Opisthocomus hoazin (assembly GCF_030867145.1). Classification (NCBI taxonomy): domain Eukaryota; kingdom Metazoa; phylum Chordata; class Aves; order Opisthocomiformes; family Opisthocomidae; genus Opisthocomus; species Opisthocomus hoazin. Next base: position 3,063,084 of record NC_134448.1, on the reverse strand, counting down.
GACCCCCACCCTGACCCCTCCCCCCCTCCGGGGACCCACAGGGCCCCCTCCCCCCAATTTTTCGCGCTTCGTCACATTCCAGCCCCGCCCCCACTGCCCCTCCCCCCACCAACAGCACCTCCCCCCCCCCCCGCGGGCCACCGGGTATGACGTCACCCGGTGCCCCCCCCATGGGTGCCCCCCACCCACTGCGGGGGGGCCACGCCCTGTACAGCCCCGCCCCCCCCACAATAAAGGCTTCACCCCTCCCCCCCCCCCCCCCCGCGTGTCTGCACCCACGGGGGGGGAGGGGCAGGGCGGCACGCGTGGGGTCACGCGAGGACACGGACACACGTGTGCGGAGGTGGCCATGGGACACGGACACAGCGTGGGGACATGCGAGGACATGGACACGCGTGTGCGGAGGTGGCCATGGGAAACGGACACGCGTGGGGACACGCGAGGACACGGACACGCGTGTGCGGAGGTGGCCATGGGACACGGACACGCGTGGGGACATGCGAGGACATGGACACGCGGGGGTGCAGACACGGACACGGGACATGGACACGCGTGGGGACATGCAGGGACATGGACACGTGTGTGTGGGGGTGGACACGGGACATGGACACACGTGGGGACACGGACACGCGTGTGCGGAGGTGGCCATGGGACACAGACACGCGTGGGGACATGCGAGGACATGGACACGCGTGGGGACATGCAGGGACACGGACACGCGTGTGTGAAGACGGACATGGGACATGGACACACGTGTGCGGGGGTGGACACGGGACATGGACACGCGTGGGGACATGGACACGCGTGTGTGGAGGTGGCCATGGACAGGCGTGGGGACATGCAAGGACATGGACACGCGGGGACACACACAGGGACAACGGACACGCGTGTGCGGAGGTGGATTGGGGCATGGACACGCATGGGGACACGCGAGGACATGGACACGCGGGGGTGCAGACACGGACACGGGACATGGACACGCGTGGGGACATGCAGGGACACGGACACGCGTGTGCGGGGGTGGACACAGGACATGGACACGCGTGGGGACACACGAGGACATGGGAGTGGGTGCAGAGACGGACACAGGACACGCAACACGCGTGTGCAGATGGACACGCGTGGGGACACGCAGGGGCCCCCCCCCCCGTGTCCTTGCCCACGCGGGGGGGGGTGGGGGTGTCCCCGGGAGGGGGGGAGGGGTGCCCTGGGTGCCCTCGGATGGGGGAGGGGTGCTCCAGATGGGGGTGCCGGGGGGGGGGGGGGGGGGGGGAGGAGAGGGTGCCCTGGGGGGATGGGGGAGGGGCGCCTTGGGGGGGGAGGGGTCCTGGGGGTGCCCCTGGGGGGGGAGGGGTGCTCCGGGTCGGGGTGCGGGGGGGGGAGGGGTGCTGGGGGGGGGGGAGGCGCTCCGGATGGGGGTCCTGGGGGGGGGAGAGGTGCCTTGGGGGGGGGGGAGGGGAGGGGTGCTGTGTGGGGGTGCCCCTAGGGTGGGGGAGGGGTGTTGTGTGGGGGAGGGGTGCTGGGGGCGGCCCTGGATGGGGGAGGGGTGCTCCGGATCGGGGTGCGGGGGGGGGGGAGGGTGCCCTGGGTGGGGGAGGGGTGCTGGGGTGGGGGAGGGGTGCCTTGTGGGGGAGGGGTGCTGGGGGGGGAGGGGTGCCTTGTGGGGGAGGGGTGCTGGGGGGGGAGGGGTGCA
>NC_134447.1:3937500-3941958 GCF_030867145.1 Opisthocomus hoazin | reverse complement strand
CCCTAACCCTAACCCTAACCCTAACCCTAACCCTAACCCTAACCCTAACCCTAACCCTAACCCTAACCCTAACCCTAACCCTAACCCTAACCCTAACCCTAACCCTAACCCTAACCCTAACCCTAACCCTAACCCTAACCCTAACCCTAACCCTAACCCTAACCCTAACCCTAACCCTAACCCTAACCCTAACCCTAACCCTAACCCTAACCCTAACCCTAACCCTAACCCTAACCCTAACCCTAACCCTAACCCTAACCCTAACCCTAACCCTAACCCTAACCCTAACCCTAACCCTAACCCTAACCCTAACCCTAACCCTAACCCTAACCCTAACCCTAACCCTAACCCTAACCCTAACCCTAACCCTAACCCTAACCCTAACCCTAACCCTAACCCTAACCCTAACCCTAACCCTAACCCTAACCCTAACCCTAACCCTAACCCTAACCCTAACCCTAACCCTAACCCTAACCCTAACCCTAACCCTAACCCTAACCCTAACCCTAACCCTAACCCTAACCCTAACCCTAACCCTAACCCTAACCCTAACCCTAACCCTAACCCTAACCCTAACCCTAACCCTAACCCTAACCCTAACCCTAACCCTAACCCTAACCCTAACCCTAACCCTAACCCTAACCCTAACCCTAACCCTAACCCTAACCCTAACCCTAACCCTAACCCTAACCCTAACCCTAACCCTAACCCTAACCCTAACCCTAACCCTAACCCTAACCCTAACCCTAACCCTAACCCTAACCCTAACCCTAACCCTAACCCTAACCCTAACCCTAACCCTAACCCTAACCCTAACCCTAACCCTAACCCTAACCCTAACCCTAACCCTAACCCTAACCCTAACCCTAACCCTAACCCTAACCCTAACCCTAACCCTAACCCTAACCCTAACCCTAACCCTAACCCTAACCCTAACCCTAACCCTAACCCTAACCCTAACCCTAACCCTAACCCTAACCCTAACCCTAACCCTAACCCTAACCCTAACCCTAACCCTAACCCTAACCCTAACCCTAACCCTAACCCTAACCCTAACCCTAACCCTAACCCTAACCCTAACCCTAACCCTAACCCTAACCCTAACCCTAACCCTAACCCTAACCCTAACCCTAACCCTAACCCTAACCCTAACCCTAACCCTAACCCTAACCCTAACCCTAACCCTAACCCTAACCCTAACCCTAACCCTAACCCTAACCCTAACCCTAACCCTAACCCTAACCCTAACCCTAACCCTAACCCTAACCCTAACCCTAACCCTAACCCTAACCCTAACCCTAACCCTAACCCTAACCCTAACCCTAACCCTAACCCTAACCCTAACCCTAACCCTAACCCTAACCCTAACCCTAACCCTAACCCTAACCCTAACCCTAACCCTAACCCTAACCCTAACCCTAACCCTAACCCTAACCCTAACCCTAACCCTAACCCTAACCCTAACCCTAACCCTAACCCTAACCCTAACCCTAACCCTAACCCTAACCCTAACCCTAACCCTAACCCTAACCCTAACCCTAACCCTAACCCTAACCCTAACCCTAACCCTAACCCTAACCCTAACCCTAACCCTAACCCTAACCCTAACCCTAACCCTAACCCTAACCCTAACCCTAACCCTAACCCTAACCCTAACCCTAACCCTAACCCTAACCCTAACCCTAACCCTAACCCTAACCCTAACCCTAACCCTAACCCTAACCCTAACCCTAACCCTAACCCTAACCCTAACCCTAACCCTAACCCTAACCCTAACCCTAACCCTAACCCTAACCCTAACCCTAACCCTAACCCTAACCCTAACCCTAACCCTAACCCTAACCCTAACCCTAACCCTAACCCTAACCCTAACCCTAACCCTAACCCTAACCCTAACCCTAACCCTAACCCTAACCCTAACCCTAACCCTAACCCTAACCCTAACCCTAACCCTAACCCTAACCCTAACCCTAACCCTAACCCTAACCCTAACCCTAACCCTAACCCTAACCCTAACCCTAACCCTAACCCTAACCCTAACCCTAACCCTAACCCTAACCCTAACCCTAACCCTAACCCTAACCCTAACCCTAACCCTAACCCTAACCCTAACCCTAACCCTAACCCTAACCCTAACCCTAACCCTAACCCTAACCCTAACCCTAACCCTAACCCTAACCCTAACCCTAACCCTAACCCTAACCCTAACCCTAACCCTAACCCTAACCCTAACCCTAACCCTAACCCTAACCCTAACCCTAACCCTAACCCTAACCCTAACCCTAACCCTAACCCTAACCCTAACCCTAACCCTAACCCTAACCCTAACCCTAACCCTAACCCTAACCCTAACCCTAACCCTAACCCTAACCCTAACCCTAACCCTAACCCTAACCCTAACCCTAACCCTAACCCTAACCCTAACCCTAACCCTAACCCTAACCCTAACCCTAACCCTAACCCTAACCCTAACCCTAACCCTAACCCTAACCCTAACCCTAACCCTAACCCTAACCCTAACCCTAACCCTAACCCTAACCCTAACCCTAACCCTAACCCTAACCCTAACCCTAACCCTAACCCTAACCCTAACCCTAACCCTAACCCTAACCCTAACCCTAACCCTAACCCTAACCCTAACCCTAACCCTAACCCTAACCCTAACCCTAACCCTAACCCTAACCCTAACCCTAACCCTAACCCTAACCCTAACCCTAACCCTAACCCTAACCCTAACCCTAACCCTAACCCTAACCCTAACCCTAACCCTAACCCTAACCCTAACCCTAACCCTAACCCTAACCCTAACCCTAACCCTAACCCTAACCCTAACCCTAACCCTAACCCTAACCCTAACCCTAACCCTAACCCTAACCCTAACCCTAACCCTAACCCTAACCCTAACCCTAACCCTAACCCTAACCCTAACCCTAACCCTAACCCTAACCCTAACCCTAACCCTAACCCTAACCCTAACCCTAACCCTAACCCTAACCCTAACCCTAACCCTAACCCTAACCCTAACCCTAACCCTAACCCTAACCCTAACCCTAACCCTAACCCTAACCCTAACCCTAACCCTAACCCTAACCCTAACCCTAACCCTAACCCTAACCCTAACCCTAACCCTAACCCTAACCCTAACCCTAACCCTAACCCTAACCCTAACCCTAACCCTAACCCTAACCCTAACCCTAACCCTAACCCTAACCCTAACCCTAACCCTAACCCTAACCCTAACCCTAACCCTAACCCTAACCCTAACCCTAACCCTAACCCTAACCCTAACCCTAACCCTAACCCTAACCCTAACCCTAACCCTAACCCTAACCCTAACCCTAACCCTAACCCTAACCCTAACCCTAACCCTAACCCTAACCCTAACCCTAACCCTAACCCTAACCCTAACCCTAACCCTAACCCTAACCCTAACCCTAACCCTAACCCTAACCCTAACCCTAACCCTAACCCTAACCCTAACCCTAACCCTAACCCTAACCCTAACCCTAACCCTAACCCTAACCCTAACCCTAACCCTAACCCTAACCCTAACCCTAACCCTAACCCTAACCCTAACCCTAACCCTAACCCTAACCCTAACCCTAACCCTCCCTAACCCTAACCCTAACCCTAACCCTAACCCTAACCCTAACCCTAACCCTAACCCTAACCCTAACCCTAACCCTAACCCTAACCCTAACCCTAACCCTAACCCTAACCCTAACCCTAACCCTAACCCTAACCCTAACCCTAACCCTAACCCTAACCCTAACCCTAACCCTAACCCTAACCCTAACCCTAACCCTAACCCTAACCCTAACCCTAACCCTAACCCTAACCCTAACCCTAACCCTAACCCTAACCCTAACCCTAACCCTAACCCTAACCCTAACCCTAACCCTAACCCTAACCCTAACCCTAACCCTAACCCTAACCCTAACCCTAACCCTAACCCTAACCCTAACCCTAACCCTAACCCTAACCCTAACCCTAACCCTAACCCTAACCCTAACCCTAACCCTAACCCTAACCCTAACCCTAACCCTAACCCTAACCCTAACCCTAACCCTAACCCTAACCCTAACCCTAACCCTAACCCTAACCCTAACCCTAACCCTAACCCTAACCCTAACCCTAACCCTAACCCTAACCCTAACCCTAACCCTAACCCTAACCCTAACCCTAACCCTAACCCTAACCCTAACCCTAACCCTAACCCTAACCCTAACCCTAACCCTAACCCTAACCCTAACCCTAACCCTAACCCTAACCCTAACCCTAACCCTAACCCTAACCCTAACCCTAACCCTAACCCTAACCCTAACCCTAACCCTAACCCTAACCCTAACCCTAACCCTAACCCTAACCCTAACCCTAACCCTAACCCTAACCCTAACCCTAACCCTAACCCTAACCCTAACCCTAACCCTAACCCTAACCCTAACCCTAACCCTAACC